>NC_054534.1:67129594-67429594 GCF_017654505.1 Polyodon spathula | reverse complement strand
AAATTTTAGTTCTTAGGATTTACACTGTCAAGTATTATTAATAACCCTAGAATGGTTAAAAATGTCCTAGCACTGAAGGAGAATTGCTCTAGTAGAGCTGTAGTTTTATGAGATTACATGAACTGAATATTTACTATTTTTTATCTTACAAAGAGTCGCGGCATTACAGTTAAAATTAATTGACAGATCTTCTTCCAGCTGGCTAGAAGCCTGGACATGCCACAGACAAAACAGTGTTTTAACAAACCGGAGTTCCTATTGATCACAGCCAACAGAGTATTCCAGCTGAGGTTCTATCACATTACACAGAGATTTCATTACATCACAATGTTAATTGTAGTTGAATAACCAAATCTGCAAGGGAAAAAAGCCGATATAATGTACAGTAAGCAAAACGGCAAAATAATCCCAGGCAACAGGACTGTAACAGACTAACAGACCACAGCACAGTATTCGCAAGCAACCAGTTCATGATTTATTATTGGATTCCAAAGAGGTAATCATCAATCAGAATATAAACTTTTATTTGTTACCATAACCCTTTCATTTTTTATGAATTGCCACTGGAAGCAAAGTGTTTCCAAATATACGATACAGATTTCTGACAAGGACATTTCTGTTGTGCCCCGAAGAATATACAGATCGTATGATCATGATAAAAATACTGAAGTATTTAATCTCAGACAGGAGATTCCAGCGGCTGACTCCAGAGAGAGGATGATCTACAGTACCTCACCAAATTGCCTGATACACCACTTCTCATACAGAGCTGTCATGAAAGAGCTCATGAAAAGGACTCACCTGGGGATTTAGCTGGTGAACAGGCTGTGGCATAGTGTCCACCTCGTCTTACTTCATTCATTCAAGCAAAACACCAACGAGGGAGAGAACAGCGGGGAAAGAAAGAGAGGTTATTGTACAGAAGGAAAAAAGAAAACATAAAAATCACTCACAAAACTAGATAGGGGGTAACACTGTAGAAATAAAGGGTTTCAAGCCACACATATGGAGCAATCGGTTCAGGTAGGGGTCACAAGCAGTTTAATAGAGCACCTAATCAAAACCTCTCACTACAGACCACTAGGGAAAATTCTTAAGGATCACTGGCATGTGGACTTCAACTGATTCCTCAAAAAAAGCTCATCACATACTCACATTCCCAATGCGAGCTCTGTTTTAACGGTTGAGATTGGAGTCATTTTACACAGCTAACCGACGTATCTGCTGCTGCTACAGTTTAGTGTTGCTGCTGGACGGTTCCTTTAACCCTTTACTGACACTGCTGGTAGTTTGTGTTACTATTCAGGTTTCCTTGTTTTTTTTTTTATTCATATTGTATGCTTATAAGTGTTCAGTGGCTACCTCTAATCAAGCTGAGTATATTTCTCGCACTCTCTTTGTTGTGTCAGTCCCGCAAGCAAAGTTAGTTATACAAAGAGTGCAAGAGAAAGCACACTCTCAACTTGATTAGAGAAAGTCACTGAACACTTACAAACATATTGTAAGTCATTAAATCTAAAAAAAAAAGACTAACATTAATGTACTTGATCTGTTTTTACAGAAATTGCTGTGGTTAAACGTTCAGATCTACACACTCAGCAAAAATGGTAACTGGAGTTGCTGCTAGTAGGTTCCAATTGGGAGATGACTTATAATCTAACTGCTCAAGTGTTTGTAATGTACAATAAATTATACTGAACAGTGTTCATAACCAGTCACCAGTTTCAATGGCACAGTATCCCCATGGATCTAAGGGTCTGATTGTGTACCTGAGGCCGGGGACTTGCTCCGTCGCGAGGGTCCGGGACTCTTTGATCCAGAGTGCCGTCCAGGTGTGGCAGACCGGGAGTATGAAGACTTGATCACCCGGCACTCTGCGGAAACAGTGGGACTCCATTCAGCCTGGATCACAACTGTTGGGTGCATGTCATACAATATACTGAACCAAAAAAATGAATTATAGCAAAAAAAAATAAAAAGGCTGATGAGCATAATTTACAAAACACCTCTGGCTAAAGCTCACATCCATTTTTTTAATTTCATTATTTTCACTGCTAGGATGTTCATAAGGTATAGTACAATTAGGGCTTCTGATTTTCGGTTTAACTGTTAAAACCCGATAAAACACCCCCGATATGTGGATAGCCAATAAACACCGGAAAAACTGTGGAAATGATTAATCAATTCACGTTGACTTTGCCCGTTTCCCATTAAAAAATAAAACCTACTACAAAAATAATAATAAATACATTTCCCAGTGCTGCTGGGCAATGTTCCACCTTCCTGACTTGTATCTATTATTGATTCATTCTGAATACTTTAAACCCACCCCAACTACTGAGTGACAGCACATTCCTACATTTCTATTGGAGACTCCACTTGCGAGATTTAAAACGAGATTACAATCAGGATGGAGGCTTGTTAGCGGGATGTAAAGTTGTATTACAGTAATATACAGAGGATTCAAAACAGAATTGTGGCGAAATGTACAAAAATGTCTGCACAGAAAAACCCCAGAAGAATGTGCCCGTGACCACAGGGATTTCGTTGTTGAAGAAAGCAAAGGAAAAAAGGTACAACTTAAGTGTACAAGTACTGTCCAGTTACTAATATGCATATTTTGACAGAAAAAAAACAAAAAAAAAAAACACTCAAGCATTTTGGAAAGTAACTGAAAACACTCACTTCATACAGAATATCAAAAACAAAAACCCAGAAAAATAAACTATTTACATAAAACTCAAACAGTTAAAAATAAGCACCAAAAAATACAATTAATAAAATCTAAAAAACAGAAGCCACAAGTATAATGCAATATTTGGCAAGAAAGGGCTATATCTAAGACAATAAGGAATGATGAAAATACCGAAGGATATTGGGCATTCTATCAGCAGGAAGAAATGAATCATTGTTTTGTAACAATTGTAAGTCATCCTAGATAAGACGATCTGCTAAGGAAGAAGACAAAGAAGAAGGAGGAGTGGATGCAGATGAAGTTAAGATGCATGCCAATGCACTAGGAATGACTAAAGGTACAAACGAGCATACTGTAGCAGACAAACAAATGAATGTGCAGGAAAAAGGACTGTGAAAGAATGGTGGGACAAGTAGATTTAACCGCAAATAGAAGGGTGGAAGAATGTTCAAGTTTGGGGCTTTCTGAACCTTCAGTTATTTCTTCCGTTACACATACTGTATTCATAACTGACAGCAATTCAGGGGTAAAAGGATGATGATGGAATAACGTCAAACAATAAGACATATGATACTGCAGTGGAATCTATCAGCAGCTAGGTCACTGAAAAGAAAACATCAATCAAGCTTAGAAGACATTAACTGTATAGAGTGAATAGAGGGAGTACAAAAATCATGAGTAATCATGGTTAGGGCTCTGTCCATTTCACGGCCGTGAAAAAACGTGACACGGATCGTGAAATTCTTTCTGCACCGTGAAGTCTGGTCTGTTTTGTGTACTTTTACCCTGCACTAAAATCCAACAAAGCTATATGTACTGTTACAGGTTCAATTTAGCTTGTTTCAATTTTAAAAAAGAAAGCTCATCATGAACTGGGCAGGATTTATTGATTGACACTTGACAACAGCCAATAACTGGGCTCTACTCACAATGGTAGACACAGGCATCGGGCGTGGGTTTAGTATGGCCTATGGATATCAACTGGCAGTACAGTCAGGAGATCTACATTTTAAAATGCGTGTCCAAAATAAATCAAACTGTGCTACAATCATTAATGCAGTGGATCATGTAAAATAATTTGGAAGTCAAATGTAAACCAAGTAGTAGAATGAGCAGAAAAATACCTTAAAAGCACCGCTGAACAAAAATTTTAAAAAATGTGTCAGTAGAGACGCTTATATTTTTTAATCTCTAGATATATTATCCAGCTACACACCTGTCCCTAGCTCGGCTCTGGCTATCAAATCCAGCAAACTCCGTGGATGCAGAGAGAGCTGTGTCTAAATACGGACAGGTATTTACACCACAGACAGGGAATGAAGAAAAACAGCATTTCAGAAGAGTTTTTGAGTTACTGTTTCATACAATGATGTTTAGAACCAGAACAGTTTTTTTTTTTTAAATAGTAACAATAACCAAAACACTGGATTTCAGTTTCATTTTTCTTTTAGCGTTCCAGTTTCTTTTCAGGTTTCTACTTTGTTAGTCAAATGTTTTTGTTAACTTCAGGGCTTTAAATGTTTGTTTTGGACAACATGCGGTACACAGGAGTAAAACCATCAATGAAAAGGATTACAGTTTTACATTCCTTTCTCTTATTTATTTATTAAATTTTTTTATAATTCTAACAGCAATTCCAAAGTGAAAATGAAATCTGTCCGACTTAATTGTGAAAATCTTTCAGCCACTTGAAAAACAAGGGATTTGTTATTATTAGCTTCTGTGATTACACTAAAGTTTAGGCTGCCTCCTGTCACGCGGTTTCTAAAAAAAGGCCCCTGTGAAAGACACCCCCTCCCTAAACACCAGGGGCTCCTATTTTAATCCTCAAATAAAGTGAGTCACATCCTTCCATGGGTATACTTGGCTAACAAGTAATTTATTTTAAAAGACAATATGAATCTGCTATTAAGAAAACTCCACAGTTAATAACATTATAAAAACAACCAGACCCAATTCTGCTAGTACTTTCTATAGAGGACTATATCAACTTTCTAGGATAACAATAGATGACATGCCTGTAGACATGCGCACGTGTAGTGTATAGAAAGACCTATGTGAAACCAATCAGATATCAGTGCGAACCCTTTTATTTTTATTGACAATAATCCTTCAAATTCTCTGAGTTTCTCTTTTCTGTCATTCACTGAGAATTCTTATATATATATATACATATATATATATATATATATATATATATATATATATATATATATATATATATATATATATATATATATATATATATACATACACACACACACACACAGTGGCTTGCAAAAGTATTCAGACCCCTGACCAATTCTCTCATATTACTGAATTACAAATGGTACATTGAAATTTCGTTCTGTTCGATATTTTATTTTAAAACACTTAAACTCAAAATCAATTATTGTAAGGTGACATTGGCTTTATGTTGGGAAATATTTTTAAGAAAAATAAAAAACTGAAATATCTTGCTTGCATAAGTATTCAACCCCCACACATTAATATTTGGTAGAGCCACCTTTCGCTGCAATAACAGCTTTAAGTCTTTTGGGGTAAGTATGTACCAGCTTTGCACACAGTGTCAGAGTGATTTTGGCCCATTCTTCTTGGCAGATTTGCTCCAGGTTGTTCAAGTTGGTTGCACGACACTTGTGGACCACAATTTTCAAATAGTGCCACAGATTCTTAATGGGATTGAGATCAGGACTTTGACTGGGCCACTGTAGGACATTCACCTTTTTGTTCTTGAGCCACTCCAATGTTGCTTTGGCCTTGTGCTTGGGATCATTGTCCTGCTGAAAGGTGAATTTCCTCCCAAGCTTCAGTTTTTTAGCGGACTGAAGCAGATTCTCTTGCAGTATTTTCCTGTATTTTGCTCCATCCATTCTTCCTTCAATTGTAACAAGATGCCCAGTCCCTGCTGATGAGAAGCATCCCCACAGCATGATGCTGCCACCACCATACTTCACTGTAGGGATGGTGTGTCTTGAGGCATGGGCAGTATTAGGTTTGCGCCACACTTTGAGTTTTGGCAAAAAAGCTCTATCTTGGTCTCATCTGACCACAAAACCTTTTCCCACATCACAGCTGGGTCACTCTCATGCTTTCTGGCAAACTCCAGACGTGCTTTCAGATGGTACTTTTTGAGTAACAGCTTCTTTCTTGCCACCCTCCCATACAGGCCAGTGTTATGCAGAGCTCTTGATATGGTTGACTGGTGCACCATTACTCCACTCCCAGCCACTGAACTCTGTAGCTCCTTCAAAGTGATTGTTGGCCTCTCTGTGGCTTCTCTCACAAGTCTCCTTCTTTACTTAACTTAGATTCGAGTTAGCTTAAGTCAGTCATGTCCCGCGATAATTTTCGCCCTGATCATGCGGTCTTATTACCACAAGAATATTCTTTTATGTGTTTGAGCACTGAGTTTTGAGGGACGGCCTTTTCTTGGCAGTGTCTGGGTGGTGTGATGCAGCTTCCACTTCCTGATTATTGATCCAACTGTGCTCACTGGGATATCCAAACACTTGGATATTATTTTGTACCCTTTCCCTAATCTATGCATTTGTATTACTTTATCTCTAACTTCTGTAGAATGCTCTTTGGTCTTCATTTTCCTTCAGATTCACAGCCTTACCAATGATCTTTCAACAGTGGGGTTTTTATCCAGAAAATCTGACAGAAACTTTAATGGTTCACAGGTGGAGGCCAATGGTAAGGTAATTGTGTCCTCGTTAGGGCAATTTCTTTCATTGGTGCAAACTGGGAGCTTCCAAAGCACAGGGGTTGAATACTTATGCAAGCAAGATATTTCAGTTTTTTTATTTTTCTTAAATATTTCCCAACATAAAACCAATGTCACCTTACAATAATTGATTCTGAGTTTCAGTGTTTAAAAATAAAATATCAAACAGAAGAAATTTCAATGTACCATTTGTAATTCGGTAATATGAGAGACTTGCTCAGGGGTCTGAATACTTTTGTAAGGCACTGTATAATATATCCTCATTTTTTTTATAGTATCATCCTCATATGGTTGATGTGAATGCTCTGACACCCTGTTGTGGAAAAGTTTTCAGGAAAAAACACTGATAAATTCAAACAGAGAGGTAAACTATTATTTAATATATTAGTAATATAGCTGGCTTGCATTCCCTGGAATAATGGAACTGCTTTCAAATGCAATATTGCATAGGGCAACAGAACATTTAAAGAGTTTCCTTGTACATAAAATTAGTAAGTAGTAGTCCTCCTAGATGCACTTGCATCATCTCAAACTCAACTTCTCCTTTTCTCCCCCCTCCCCTGATCTCTTTATCTCTATTCCACTTGAATCCACCACCCTCCCTCCCTCCTCATCCACCAAGAATCTTGGTGTCATCTTGACCCCGCCCTCTCCTACTCTCAGCACATCTCTACTCTGGCACGCTTCTTCCGCTTCTTCCTCAGCAACATATGCAGAATTCGCCCCCTTCTTTAAATACTCTGCTGCGCGTCTTGTCTTTTCCCTTCCTTGTTTCTCCCACGCTACACAGCTGCTCCGCTGTCTGCACTGGCTCCCTATCTCTGCTTGCATCCAATTCAAAACTTGTGCTCGTCTATCACTGTCTTGACCTTTCTACTCCAGCCTATCTCTAGACTTTTTCACCATCATTTCATCCAACACCAACTCTCGCTCCGCTCCTCCACCTCCGGCAGACTACCCCGGCAGCAGACTAGCCCCCCCCCCCCCCCCCCCCCCCCCGCCGCCCCCCCACTCCTTCCCCACCTCCAGAGCCCACTCCTTCTCCACCCTTGCTCCTCAGTGGTGGAACAACCTACTGTTCAGTCCCTGATCAACTTCCAGCGCCTTCTCAAGACCTAACTGTTCACACAGCATCTGTAAACATAAACTCTCCACTATACTGGACTATATGGCACCCAATTGTACAGTTCTTGCATCAGCTTGTACCTGCACTGAACTGCTCCATACCTTGCCACATTCAACTACAGCTCCTAACTATAACTGTATCTTGTATTTGACTTTACTCTTATAGGTAACCGTACTCATGTTTTTTGTATTTGCTCTTATTGGGAAATCATTCTCATCCATTTATAATACTTACTACATGTTCTTACTGGACTCATGTAAGCACATATTTACTATAAGTAAAGTAAAATACTACTACTACTTACTACTACTACTACTACTACTACTACTAATAATAATAATAATAATAATAATAATAATAATAATAATAATAATAATAGTGTGACTGACAGAATGATTTATGGTAATAGTTTATTAGGCCTACCAGTCTCAAACGCTGTGGAAGCCTTACCACTGTGACCCAATAGAAAGTCATCCTGAGCATAACGGTACTTCTCCGGTCCGCAGGCAACGAATACATCATCGTCTCCAAAAAAATCCTGCAGGCAGGTGAGCTACAAGAAAAACATGGGGAAATATATTTACTATTACAGTACAACTTAAAATTACATGATGAAACCAGAGTCTACTTATGAAGTATGAAATACTCCTCGTAAGGGTGTGATGAATTTGTTTTGAACAAACAAGGTTTCTTAATGAAAACAAAATAGGTCCGATATTACAAAATTTGAGAAGTTTGTAAGTGCATAAGGGGTTAGAAACACTTAGACGAGACCACTTCCATATCTGGAAAGGTTATTTACATTGTTTGTTAATCTGTGGGTGCAAAAATTGCTAAATTGTGATAAAAGTGTCAATCATTTCTCAGTGTTGAAGGCATGTACTGTGCACCCAGGCAGATATGGATCAGTGCAACAGGGGAGCAATAGTCAATGACTGTACTGTAAATTGGTCTAAAAAATAGAACAAAAGGGATATTTATAGGCTCACAATATCTCTAGACTAATCTTTCCATTTTAATGACCAAGATGACCTAACATGGTTAATTCCCATTATCTGCCTTGCATACAGTACACATTGGGATAAAATGCATACTGGTGTACCACTAAAGTAAGAGATGGAAATAAGATAATAGGTTACCACTTTATAAGATTTTATTTCTGAATCCTCAAGCTACTTCAGTGATTACGCAAAACACTAATTAAGTTTAACAGTGATTTGGTTTGCAATACCTGCTGTATACATCTCATTAGCAATGCTGTAGTTGTTTGTCTTCTCTTTCACAGATGAGATAAGTATGGGTTCAGCCTATTTTATGAATCTTAAACAGCTCTGCCTCCACAGCTTTGATAATTGCTTTTGAGCTGCAGCTCAGCCTGCTCCTACCCAAAAACAATACTGGCAGCGGTAACGTCTTTCAAACCCGGGGCAGGTCTGTGAAATGTATTAGGAAGATCAGAAATGTGTTTGTATTTATTAAACATGAATATCAGTATTTTTACATCAGCATCAGGACAAAAGAGCAGCATTTCACTACTGAACACTAGCCGTGCAGCCTTCCATTTTATAAATCAATGAAGAAGGGCTGCGATAATGTACGGTAGCGACTTTAGAAACATGATACCTGATGATGCTCCAGTTGGACGGAGCGCAAACCTAAATCCAAGGAATAGTGAGGTTCCAGCTAAAAAAGTTTGAATAACACTATTAACAAGATTACATATGTACAGAACCAAAAGCTACACCCCCTTCTATTTCTTCTTAAATTACCATTAAAAACTAGACCACGGCTTTGTATCACTCAAATGTAAGTAAGCTCCTCAATGTTGAAAAAGCTAAATATTTTTGTCGTCAAAAAGATGCACAGCCTGGCTCTCTACCCCCTGCTAGAGATTGTTTAATCCAGCCCAACAAACCAGTTGCATTCACTTACTCAAGAATGATACACTAGTCTTTTTTTATATATCCATACCAATTTGCAAAGATACTACAGAAAATGAGGGTTCATATGATGGAAAAGACAGGAACTGAAGCCCCCATGGGGAATTGGACTGTGACAACATGCACAACAGAACTTCTCTTCCTTATAAACTGCAAACAGATGGGACCTCATACAGTACTTACATCCCACCCAAAGGATGAGACTGCCAATGCCACAGTGACCCCCACATCTGAGGATGGGTTGTGAGCAGATGGTAGGACCACCAGGTTATTGACTTGTTTTCTTCAGTGATAACCAAGGATCCTAGTTTTCCACAATTAAAAAAAACCCAGAAATTCTCAGAACAAAAAAATAAAAATCTGTGTTATCCACAATTAAAAGGCTAAAGTTGAGTCCTGTCCCCTCCACCGTCACATTTTAATATACGCAAACAGTACTACTGAATAACAGTTAACACAGGAAGTATTTATTGGTACACTTTCAAATTCTAAAGAAGTTACAAGCGCAACAGTGCAAATCAATCAATCAATAATATAAACAAACTTGCCATTTTACTTTAAAGAATACAAATACTTCTGTGTAGTAATAACAAAAAACCCAAAGTAGTATTTATATTTATAGTATTTATATTAGTTTATCTCCAAGTTAGTCTTTATCATCTGGGTGGCTACTGACCCGAATTTTAGGGGTGATTATCGTTTTCTAAATCTTTAAAACAGCTTGTTCAATTGTAATAACGCACTGGATACTGAAGTGAACTGCAGCTATGTTCCAACATGAATGTTACAGTGTGCCTCATTCAACCTTTACCTCTGTACACCAGAATCAGTTTTATCGAACACATAGGCCTATGTTTACTTCAATTTAAAGCAAAATTGCTTGGGTTGATGAAGTGTATTGATTTGGTTATAAAACAAACAAACAAAAAAAGTGTATAAATTCTCAGAAATTCTGTGTATTCCGCAGGAAACGGATTCCTAGGATCCCTGGTGATAATATAGTCCTTGCTTTTGCAATCTGTGCATATCGTATTTATTCTCCCCCCCACCAAAAACAGTTACCCCCCATTGTGTGTATTTACTATCTTACACTTGGGATATCTCTAGAAACGCTTACCAAATTGCTATTTCATCCCTTATTAAAGTTTACCACAGTATTTTTGCAGTTCTAGCATGCTTTTCCATGGCTATACTATGCATTTACCACAGTTTCTCATACCTTGCTATTATTTACAATGCTCGCCTATGCTTTACCATGCTTTCACTGTGCTTTATTACACTGCTATGCTTTTATTATAGCAAACTTGTATAAGGCTTACAACATACTGTTCTGTGGATATATGCCAAGTTCATCAACATCTTCATCATACTGACAGTTGACAGCCATGGTGGGGAATGTATGTTACTGACAAAACTTGTTTCTAACAAAGTTAAAAACAATTACACAGTCTAGAAAGGCCTGTTTACTGCTCAGTGTGAACCTCTCTCAGGTGTATGCTTCTTGTTCCATAGAAATGTTTAATTAAAGATTCTGCAGAATATAAAAGGCACTGCTATGCTGCACTAGTCTGTGGTGCAAATTCTGATTCTATGACGAGGACGGTTATTCATGTCAGAGAATTCAAGATTACAGCAGGGGTGGCCAAAGATGGCCCTTTCACGTCTGGTCTGTGTTCCAAAACTGTTCTTAATTGTTTAATTGAAACAATTCAATTTACATCCAGTTGAAAATTATACCATTTTATCTGTTACAGCTGCAGTGGAATAGCCCTCCCGGGCTGTGATTGGGCACCCCAGACACAGCCTTTCAAAAATTAAGAAGAATTTTTTTTTTTTCAAATACAACATAATTGTAAGAATAAACATAACACTTAATCAAGTTGTAGGTAAATGTATTCTCAAATTATGAATTAGTTTTCTATTAAAACAAGCAGACGTCTGTTAATACCCGATTGTTTTAGGGAACCCCTCTGTGTCGTATACATTTATTCAAATCATGTGATGAATACTATCCACCACCAACCAAACAAACACAACTGTACTTGTTGGCCCAAAAGTGACTGGTCAGAAAATTAGAAGACAGTATGAAAACCAAATACAAATAACCTCTCAGCAAAAAAAATATGTAAAACCTTAATAGTTGATAGTTTTCAAGCAAGGATGTTTAATTTGACTATAATCATTAAAAAATATGTTATATATCAAATGTAATACACTTAGCATTTCAGATGTTTGCAGTGGTTCACAGTTTTCCCCCCGTTTTGGATCCAGTGATCTTTGGCGTGCTAGGCAAACGTGCTAACCACTACACTATAAGCTCATGCTTAATTCCTGCCCCAAAAGTGATGCAATCACCTCACACACACATTGAACTGACAAGCAGGCAGGGAGATTGGAGCTGGTGTAATGTGAGATGCAGAGCACACATTCAACAAAATAAATATATAACGGGTCCCTAGGTCCTCCCCCACTGCCTTCCCTCCCCAAGTCTATCAGCTCAATTCAATTCATTCACCGCTATTAAAAACTGTAAGTCGCCCTGAATAATGGTGTCTGTTCTAAGAAAATACATTACACACATACATATTTATTTCCCATCACTCTCCTGCTCACATATGTAACTAAGATGGATTAACCAGTGAGCAGGAGGATGATGGGGAAATTAAGTTCTGAGAGGTCCATGTGGGTACATGTGAAGCCATCGAGGCAGGGCACTCACACCTTACGTAAACAGTTGTTGCAACACATGGGAACATGTTACACAATAAAATAAAAAGGTCCTTTTGTACCCTTTAAGCTCAATGACGAAGATTTGCTGAGCTACACCCCCTTTTGTGGGGGGGCTAGTCATACTTGAAATGCGCCTCATTTTGGAGTGATTTTGAGGATCTAAAAATGATATTTAGAACGTCAGTAGCCCTATGGATGTTTCTGTACAGATAGCCAGGTAGGTCTTCTGTAGAATTCATGAAAACTAAGTACCAACGCTTTAGTATTTCTGTGTTGCTGGGAGCCTTAAAATTGAAATATTATCCAATTGTCAAATTCCTGAGTGATTTTTAAGTGCATGTTCCTTCCAAAGTAGAAGAGAAAGTAGAAGCGTTTGAAGGACTTGTGGTGAAATAATTGTCTTGGTAATCTGTCTCCTTCACAGTTTAATAATTCTCTGTCCAGGTGGGGCACCACCACTATATAAAGACTTTAATCAGTCAATAGCAAGTCACAATCAATCACAAGACTAAAAACCATGTCAGAAAACTGTTATCTGTTCTGCCCATATCATTTTAAGTCAGATTTCAAGAACACTTTGTCATATGCAGTTGTACCTGTAATTTAGATATCTGAAAAATGCATGAAATTCCTTTTTCTATACCACTGGGAAAAAAGAGACGGAGACTGATTACCAAGTCAATTATTTCACTACAAGTCCTTCCAACGCTCATCTATAACCCATGAATGCTTGTTTCAGAACTATGCAAAAATCAATTTTTAAAGATGGCAACAAAGAAGATATAAGAGGTCAACAGTACCTCTGTAGCCCTATGACAAACTACACCCACCCCTCGTTATATCGCCCCTCGCTATACTGTAGATTCGGATATACTGTCTAGTTGTGCATGCCTTAGCTGCAATATATATAGGCACTTAGAATTATTGTTCGTTTTATTTCACGCTGCACATCACAAACAACAATATAAAAAATAACTAAAAACAAAGCATTAATATCATACTGTATCATACACACACGTATTGCACAATAACACAAAGCAAATTAAATATCTAGTTTTTATTTTAGCCAGCGAGGTGTTCACTTGTGGCAGCAATGCACTAGCAAACGTCACAGGGCAGTGGCGTCAGCTCCCTAGCAACAAGCCTCCTATGTTGGGAATGGATTCTTTCAATGCAGCGAGTTTGTGCATTTGGAGAGGAAGACTCATGAAATTAAATGGAGACTAAAGTTGATGAGAAGCAATTACTCTCCACTGTGCGAAATAAAACCGTGTGCTGCCTTTATACGAAAAATGAGAACAAGGAGGTTGTGTACAGGTTTTGTACTGGAGCCTGACACCCCTGATAAAATGAGGGAGTGGTTGTACAGTATTTGTTATTAGCCTATTTGTTTTTCATGGGGTCTTTCGCTATATCGCAGCCCTCGATATATAGCGGATTTAGATTGGACCCCGACAACCGCGATATATCGAGTGGGTGGAGTACTTGCATATAATGATTATACACATTTTATGGTTTTAATTTTATGGATTTATTTATTTAAACATATTTTATGGTTTCTCGTGGTTTAAACTCAAACTATTTGCTAATATTGTACAATATAACCCAAAACAACATAAATGCATGTTGTTCATGTTTGTACATTTATTAAACTGTGAAGGAGACAGATTGCCAAGTCAATTATTTCACCACAAGTCCTTCAAATCCTCATCTATAAACCCACCAAAGGTTAGTTCGTTAACTCGTGTCCCACAAGGGGTTTCAGCCCTTCAAAGATGGGGCCATTTTCAATACTTTCATCCTGAAGCCTTTTTGTGGGGTCATTAAATCAGACAGTAGCAGAGCTGCATATAGAAAGGCAGTTAAATTGAGCACATCTAAGCAATTTGAAAGTGATATCTCCTCTACTTTAGAAGGAACATTTAAAAATCACTCAGGAATTTGACAACTGGACAATTTTTCAATTTTAAGGCCCTCAGCAACATAGAAATACTAAAGTGGTGGTACTTAGTTTTCATGAATTCTACAGAAGACCTACCCGGCTATCTGTACAGATCCTCCAAATCACTCCAAAATCAGATGCGTTTCAAGTTACAAAAGGTGGTGCATCTCAGCAAATCTTCATCATTGAGCTTAAATATTTGGCCTGGTTTCAAACCTGACCTGTGTCTTCCACTACACAAAATATAATCAAAACCAAAATCTTGAGGCAGGGATTTTCCTGGATTTTGGTTTATTTGACACAGAATGACCCTGTATCCTTATTCTTATCCCTGATCCTTAATTAAGCGCTGCAATGTGCTGTCACCTGATTAGATGTATGAATGTTTTACCCTCTTTCATGAATATGTAAATTCTGTGCTGATCTTGTCTTTTTAACTCTTTAACAAGGTCAATCAGGATGAATCGTTTTAGTCTACTTTGCATGTCATTTCTCTTGTACTTACTGGGGTTGGGATATTATTCATATTATATGTACATTTCCACACATTGCATATTGACGAGTAAAAGTTACCAGATAGCTATATTGTCAACACAAGAGGAAATATAAGGTATATATAACTTAATACCTTAAAAAACAAAAACAACAACAACAAAAAAAAACACACCAGCCTCTGGCTTTGATCTTGTATGGGGAGTCCTTGTTGTTTGTAGTTTGCAGTCATTATATATTCCTGCACTGCAGTAGGTTCCCATTCCAGGGAGATGAGAAGTACGTGGATCCTATTAACAGACTGATTTTTCTGATATAAACTTTGTCACAGAGGAAAGCAGTCTACAGAACCTCTAGCATTACCTCTATTACAAATGGTTGCTAACAGGAATGAATAATTGTTATAAGTGAGCTTTTAAAAATCAGTATTAACATGAATTGTATTATACAAAAAATAAATCCTGTAGCTTAATAATGAACAATAATAGCTGTTTAAATCTAAGTGTTTAAAAAAAAAATGAAACAATGAAACTCAAAAACAGGTGATTAGAGGAACTGAAAAGAATAAAATTACCGTTTTGTAAGAAGTAAACCCTTATTAGCCACTTTTGGGCTGCCACTTCCAGCAGCAGAAGACACACTGAATACAAATGAAGCGGGGCCTCACTGCACGATTATTTAACAAGATGCTTACAAGAAATAGGGTTGCCATAGCAATGGGCCTGCATAGAACACTCTTTACCCGCTTGCAGCACACAGTCCCATTTGCACATAGTTATCAAGGATTTATATTTTTACACACAATAATTACTAAATAGTCAAGGAAGTTTAATTTTTATACAGAGTAAATCATCAGTTTTTGTGCATTTGAATGCTTGTAGATTAGCATACTATAGAAGACCAGTTACAAACCTTACCCAGTATGAACAATGTCAACACTACAAGGTATTATACTGTACCATTACAGTATTATACTTGTAAATTACTGATTATAAGGAATCAACCAAAAACTACAGCTATTCCAACAATGACAACAAATCAGGGAATTTTAGAAACATACAATGCAGTGTTTTTTTTTTTTTTTTAATAGTTTTGATCTATTGTGTTAATCGGGCAACATTTTGACCTGAATTGAACCCGAATTGTTTTTCTTAGTTAAAATACTATGAATGCTTATTTATTCTTTAACCTGCATATGTGATTGCAAAGCTCTGCAAGTTTTAATTCCTTTCAGAATATTTTTTCTAAAACACCATGTGGGGTTTTTTTTTTCCCCCATAATCTGGGTGTATGCACTAGCTTCGTTATATTATTATTTGTTTATATCCTCTGGAGTTCTGGTATTCAGATCCAATATGGTGCTTTCAAAAATCGAGCACACAGCAGACACCTGCATTCCATTTCCACCAAAACCACTGGAAGAGTTTAATGCAGTTGGTAGTCTTCAGAGAGGACTGACAGCATAGATATTCTTACAGGTCAGGGGAGGTGGTTGAGCAAGTATGGAAAGCTTCCATCCTGAGCTGTGCCTGCCTATAGCCAGCTCCATAAGCAGTACTGTGTTTTGTTTTGTTTTAAGCAATACATACAGTAGCACAGATTTAGCAAAGATCAATTGTCAGTTTCAGCTGGATGTGCGGACAGAACAATTACAAAACATGATATGTTCAGTATTCCTTTTAACTGTACCTTTGTGACGAATAGGTCAAAATGTACATGCCAGCTGGTTGTAGACTTGTATGCGTTATTTTAATCATCAATTAATTATCTTGTAACATACAAAGAACACTGTATTTATTCTATTCCTGATATGCAGCAGGTAAATTTTATTCATATGCATGTCTAGGTTTTCCACCCCCCCCCCCCCCCCCCCCCCCCCCCTAGAAAAAAACTGTTTTCATACAGTCTTGTATCAGGAGATCCCTGCAGACTGTCAGGCTTCACTTAACATGGAAGACACACGCCTCATTCTCATCAAAAGAAGGTCATATCCCCGCCTCCAGCTCACTGCTTGCCTGTCACTCACTGCAATCGGACGGCTTACTCAGCTTTTTAAAGGGCTAGAACAGCTGTTTAGCTAAACTACTTTTAGAAAGGTGACACACCATAAAAAATTTTTTTTTAAATTATTATACAAAAACCCAGCTTAAATGCTGGGGTTAAGAATACAATCGAGCCCCTTAGTACCCTTGAAATTCTAATTTTACTAGCTCTAAGCTTGGTAACTAATTACTAAATACATTTTCCAAAGTAATTAAATTAAAAGAGACGCACATGGCCAGCAGTTTAAATGTAGTTAAGGAAACAGTAAAAGTGCTTATATTTATTCAGAAGCTCTACGTTTTGTAAAATTTAATTTAAAAAGGACCTGGAATTATGTATTATATGGGTTTCTGAGTTTAGCAGCTTTTTGCCTTATTAGTAAGCATAAACAATGACTTCCTATTGCACAGCTGATAAATGCACACGTGCACAATTGACATCTGTGGAGTTAGCATCATAGAAGGAGGCTGGGTTCTTCAGAACTGAAAACAAACATTATTGGCATAATTTGAACAAAAGAACACATAAAATGTTCAATAATAGCTGCACAACATGCACTAAAACCCTTCAGATGGACTTAGTTGGTGTATGGCCTATAGTGGCCTGGTCTGTGCATATATCAATAATGAAAGAATTCTATGTGACTTCCCATCACAACTGAAAAAATGTATTACAAACATTTGTTAATGATGATTTGGAGTAAATTGTTTTAATGTAGCCCAAGAATGAAGTGTTAAACATGTCATAACCAGAAATTAATCTTTCTTAATGTCCTCAACCCTCCCTTCTGCCCAGAACGCGCCAAATCAGATTTTGAGGCTGTTTACATTTTCCATGCTCGTGGTCCATCAAAGAAAGAATGCATTTTGAAAAAACTAAGCAAGACATACCAGAACCCGGCAGTACTTCACGGTACATTGTTTTATAGCAAACACATATTTAATTTGTGAGTCCAGATCCATGTCAACTACTGAAAAAATTCAGGAAACTCCAACCCCACTCTCCAAACTCCTCCTAGGATGCGTTTATCTTGCAGGCGAAAAATCCTTTCACTCACAAGCTCCAGTTACCGGGAACAAATTCCCTCCAGAGATTTGAATGAAAAGCATTGCTGCTCACATTAAACAACCCTTTTACTTTGCTTATTAAAGCCTCTGCTCAGATCAATGGAGCTGAAGGAGGAAGGGTTGTCTTTTTCTTTTTTTAAGCCATTCCTACTGAATTTCCCTGATTGAAGACAACCCGTTTAATGTTTGTTGTTTTTTTTATATTGTAAAATTGAACATTATTATGGTTGTGTGTTATTGATGAAGTACTGTAAATAAATATACAATAAACAAACACTGTAAATGACAACTGATTTAACAGTAATTGACAATGAACTATATTAATACTTTTCATCTCTGAGAATTATCCCATCATAATTATTTTTTAATTAATCTTTCAACTTCAGAAAAGCCTGTAATAAAAGGAGACTACACATGTCTGTTTCATAGCTGTATAACATTATTAACAGTTGCTTCTCTGCAATAAAATTACCACCAGGAATTTATTCCATACATTGTGGTTCTGATGATGCCAATTAACACAAAACGATCAGGTTAAAAACTACAGCTAGAGTACAATGCATGCTGCTGTTGTGACTCCTCAATTAATACAAAGCTTAATCTAAACATTTTTTTTCAAATTCCTTTTGTTAGGGTAGTTTCAGCATACAAGGACAAAGAAATGGCAGAAATACTTTTTTATATTGTCATTAGGTTAAATGTTAAATTAAAGAGATTACAGTCTGGCCTGGCACTGTGCCTCCACTGACTAATGTCTGGTGCAGTCTGCAGCACTACAACATCCTTGATACAGCTCTGCTCTAATTTTAGTAAATGAAAACGCAAAACAGTTAAGTGTCCCGACAAAGGCAGCCAATCAATACCCTGTATGAGACAGCATTAGATATCACGTGGCATGACAGGTGCAGTACCATTTTAATGAGACTTCAGTGGTGTGAGCGTTACTAGAAGAGAAAAAAAAAGGTGTGTCTAAAACTGTGTGGTATATTTTTTTATACAAGCTTGTGACAGAAAGACAATGATTCTTCGTGGTAAATCTCCCTCCCGACCTATGAGGACGCTAAGTAACGGGAACAGAGTACCCTGGACTGTTTGGCTTGACACTTCATTCCCAGGGTTAAAAGGAAGTCGGTCATCTAGAAAGGGGGGCGGAGTTTCGGTGCACTAATTCCTCAACACTGAAGGAAAATGATGTGGCAGCCGCGGATTGGAAGAGCTGCTGCAAGGGGTCACGTGTGACAGTATAAATAGGGGACGAAGCAACGTAATCTGTTCCTTCGTTTTGGTTAGAGAACAACCTGGAAGGACCAGTGATTTGTGGGGAAAAGGTAACTTGAGTGTTTGTTTGTTTGTCTCTAATTGTGTCTTGTTAATAGTAGATGGCTAACATGTTCTGGAGCTGTTGTAACACAAGCACTAATTCACTCACTAATGGACTTGTGTATGTGTTTTGTGTTTCATGTGGGTGTATAAAGAACAGGACTATTATTTCGGGACAAACCCGGGGATTACAACTCAAGTAATACACGATGCTGTATTACTTAGCATCATTTATTGTTTACTGTTTGCTTTGCCGTCAGGCACTGGATTTACAAACCCATTAAATAACACTGCACCTGGATTAAAATTGTCTGTGTTTCTTGATCACCTGCATACTGTTAACCACTTTGCCACAGAGCTCTAATTACTATACGATGTAACCTACCGAATAACAATCATCTATTTGCTCTGTGAGAAGGGGGTAGCAAGACAAGAGATCATTTTACAAAAGCAACATATTTGCTGAGTAAGGCAGTATAGCCAGAACTGCACTAGGAGGATGATGAACAGTGTACAGTAGATGTTTTATTGCTAGTTTTATAAAATCATTTAAAATGCTGTTAGACATAATCTGGACTATCTGCGTGTGCCTTTAACTATTTTTAAAAAACAACTACGTCCTTGATTTTGTTTTTTGAGAAGGGGTTAAATATGCCAAATACCACTGTTAAACACTGGCTAGTCAGTGATCATTTACCAATGAAAGACAAGTCATCTCAGGGTTTATTGATTACTATGTAGCTTCAGATCTCGTACTTGACTAACTGATGCAAACTACCAATAATTAGACTCTGTTAAAGTAAATATGTCATCCTTTTCTCTTCCCAAAAGTAGACAGGCCTCAACGTCATGCTGGGGCGTTGGAGACCTGATCCTAAGAAGACAGTCCCCACTGCTTCATCACCAACATAATTTTGTAGCTTTTTGTAACTTGGACCTTCTCAGCCACTTTCAGGACACAGGGACTTATTCTTTAAGAAACAGCATTCCAAATGAAACAATCTCATCTTGTTAGTAACTTAAACTTGTAATGCCATAGCATTTTTTAAATGAGAGAAGATACTTTATTTATGTAACTAGATTCCATTTCTTGTACAAGACAATAATTTTTTCCTGTCCGGCAAACAAAATGTATTGCATATGAAAAATTCTGGTTTGTGAGGCTGGACTTTAAAATATAATAATACAGGACGGGTAGTGTATGCGGTAGTGTAAGCATTGTAGTGTATGCAATACAGAAATGGTTGTTACAAGGTTAAACAAATGCTGTGCTTATTGGGAGGACGGGATGGTAGTGTTACTCTGCACTGTGCATTATCCAAACCTCCTTGAGCTACATTCAGATTCGTTTTTTTATGAAATGTAAGTTTAAATAGATTAAGTAAAGTTTGATATTCAGGAAACTCTTCCATTGATTTTATAGTAACTGATGCAGGGCTCTCAGGGCCCTATTCACAATAGTACTTGCCGGCTTCTGTAACAAAACGATTTGGTTTAAAACTAACGAAAGTCGTCCATATCGCTATTCATAACATGATCTGAGAATATTGGCGACTGTCGCAAAGCACTTTATGAATAGATGTCGTTCACCAACGAAAATCCGCCTCTTTTTGATGACAACATCAGAATTTTTAATGTTCCCTGGGTGGCGTCAGTAGCTGTTGCAAAAGGAAAAATGGAATCTGCCGACAGTACTACCACCTGAATGATCTTTTATGAATAGCAACTGCCATTAAACAGCCAGCTACGGACAAAATCCCATCATGTACTCCTTTTTTCTCCTTTCGACAGTTGTTAACCTGTTATGAATAGGGCTGTCTTTAACAGCAACCACTGATGACTACCTCCCCTCTTCCCACTCCCCCATCTCTGAACCAAAGCTACTGTAAAACTAAACTGCATGCAACATTGTCATGTCCTTTCCCTTGTGTTCTCTCACTATCCATCTGTGTTCCTTTAGATACTGTATGGATATTAGATATTGCCTTAAAGATTAAGGCTATGTGTATTCTTCAAAATTCAACAACCCTGACATTTTTCTGTTCTTTATCAAGCAACACTAATGAAACCCTGGATTTTAACTCATCTGTACTGAATAGGTTAGTGGAGCACTACATACAACCATGGAAACAGGATGATGCAGCTTGGTGTGAATATCCTGTAAAGAAAAAATGTAATTAAAAAAATGATATATAATGCTACCACCCGGGCACTAAAGTATGATTAGAGAAAATGAGAACCTACACAGCACTCTTGAAAGTGACATCCCAATTGCTTTAATAATACAAGGAGCCTACTGTTAGAATGTCTTTGTCACAGTTTACCAAGCCCTTTGTCTTAATTTAGCAGTAATAATTATGGGTAAGGGAAGCCCTGAAGTGTTCTACTGAAAAACTAGAGCTGTATTTATTCCGCGGACAGGGGAGTAACTACTATGCCTGTCGTCAGTTGATCAGCAGAAAGCTGGCAATAAGCCCAGCATGCAGCAGAATTTTATTAGGACACTGAAAGAGTGAACTAAAAGAATCAGGGGGGTGCACAATGCTACTAGCATAACAAGATCCCCTCTGTGAATTTAAGCCAAAAAAGGAAAACGTGAAAGAATAAAAAAGCTTGGCTTTGCCCTTAGTCTAAGAATATTAAATCAGATACTGGCGATTCACTTCAAACCTGGGTTCATTTGAAATCCGGGTGGACACTTACCCACCAAACAGCAGCAACACAGTTTATTTATTTATTTACTTATTTATCTTTTGCAGTTCAGGACCCATTTTAAAATTAAAATATATTCTTGAAAGTAACCGTTAATCAAACAAATTAGGTGTGTATTGTTTTTCAGTATTCGCCGAAGCTGATGCAGTAAAATCAGTATATCAAACAATCAAATAATGCTGCAGACAAAACGCATTCATAAAAACAGTCATTCAAGCTAGTTTTATATTTAATTTCCTTGCCATGCATTTTGAATGTCAGTAGAATGTCTGAAATCAAGCATGAATACAGCACAATAATCTTGAACAAATGCTTTTTGAATCTGAATCATTTTGACCTGGACGATGCAGCCATTTCTCTGTTCCCCTTCATGAATCAGGGCCCTCGGGTCATAAAAAATGCTTCAGGGAAACCAGATTCCGCAATATAGAAATAGCAGGCTGGGGTGTTTTTATAAGGAGTCAGTGTTGGATTCAACTAGCATCCACAGTGCAGTTTATGTGAAGTGAAAAAAGGTTTCCCTGCAGTGCATATTTAATAACAGTAAAGGCATACAGTAACAGTGTGATATCAAAGGCAGAACTGTGCACTACAAGCTTCAGAGGATCATAAAGTACAGAGTAATGGGCTCTTTATGAGCCTAAAGCACAACACTGAAGTCAGTCCCTGTCTACATTACATACTGACTAAGGTCCCTTGTAATGTTGGGATTTAGTTCTGAGAACATCAATGATCTGGTGATTATTTTAACCTTTCTTAATTAGTGTGGTCTGTAAGGCAAACATGGTAGTGTGCATTATGTCATTGAAAATGGAGATGTTTTTAATGGTTAAAAGCTAATTAATTATTTGCCATGGTGTTATAAAACGTTGAAGAAGAATGGCATTACACAGTGAAGCAAAAGAGATTGCGTACCTATATTTTACATTTTTATGCCAAAACTATTAGTACATTTGAAGGACTGGCTTGTGCATCACCTGGTTCAAGTTCTGTTTGATGAGGTATTCATCAGAATGTGCTGTCTTGTCTGGTGATACTTCTTACCAAAGAGAAGGTTGGCTTACAACAATGTTTTAGTAAAGCTTAACAGCAAAACTTCTATTTAAAAAAAATGAGTGAACACTCCAATGAAATCTCTGTTCTTTTCTTTCTCTCTGTGGCAGGGCAGGGCCCTGTCTGTAAATATTGTGCTGTGGTGATTTGGTGGTGGTTGGCAGGGATGGGGTTAATTTCCTATCCCTGCCAAAATACATGTGAGAATGTGGCTGGAGATAATTGAATAATTGATAATTAGGCTCCAGCCACATGCTATAAAAAAGGGGGAAATTTACTTTGTTTGGTGGAGGTGTTTTGGGGTGTTTGTTTGTTTGTTTGTTTGTTTGTTTGTTTGTTTGTTTGTTTGTTTGTTTGTTTGTTTGTTTGTTTGTTTGTTTGTTTGTTTGTTTCGAAGTTCAGTGAAGGCTCTGAATAGTTTTGTTTAAACTTTTGTTTTTGCCCTTGTGCCAGTTATTTTGTAAGTGTATTGTGTGTGAGATTTGTGTTTTGTTTGACATTTTTTGTTGACTAAACAGCCCAGCAGTGCTTTCACTGCAGTTTATTGTCTGAGTCTCTGTCCTCCCGGCTATCCTGTCACACTGTCACTAGTGTTTTGATTGAATTAAAAAGCAGTGCTATAATTTACTTATCGTAAATCTCAAAAAGTAAGCGAAGAGCAGTAGGGATCTACTAAAACCCTCTGCCATATGTGATTTGTCTATTGTCCAATTACACTTTCTTTCCAAAAAGCAGCCCTGAAAATAATTACAATTTCCCAATCCCCTTCAAAAAGGCTGTGGTCATCTGTTCTTGAATTTTATTCATTTGGTCGATTATGAAATGCAGATATACTAGTAGTAGCTTGAAAAGCTATTTTTTTTTTTTTTTTTTTTTTTTTTTAGTTCAGGACAACATCTGAAACCAAACTTAGGACTAAACAGTCAAACTCCAGTGAAGCATCCTCTCTTCATACCTTAATCTCTCTCATTTCCTTCTTAGGGACAAATACAGTGCTTTGTTTAAAAGAGATGGAGAAGTTTGCACAATCATTAAAATTCCTGGTCCCACAATTCCCTGCTGTGGTCCTCACACTACCATTCAGTAGAGAACTACTGTAGCTGCTTGTACTAAAGTGGAAGGCAATACATCAAAGTGTTAGGTCTTGATCACCTAGAAGAGAAACAGCACACAGACATATTCAATATGGGAGTCATATTAGTTAAGTTCAAGGTCACCGTCACATTTTTCCCAAAATTATAGATATCATTGTATTCAATTAAATACACAGTACCGGTATTAATAATTTAGCTATAGTCTTTTGTTCTTATAGAAAACCTCAAAACTAAAAAATAAACAAACAGACATGAGCTGAAATGCTTATAAATCCATTCAATGGGGAGGTTGAAAATATAACCTAAAAGTGACCGTTTTTATTTGTCAGTAACGAAAATAAATGTAATGAAATTATACAACAGCAGCTGAATGGAAACATTAATTTCTACCACTGACATCTCAGTTCACAGGGCACCAAATTATGCAAGCCCTAAGCGCGACAGTGACAAATGAGCAGCAAACACTGAATCGTTGACTACATAAGCCTCTGGGGTTTGAAGACCACAGAAGAACTATACAATACTGAAATAGTGCATGAACCCCCCCCAGTCCCATTTAAAAGATAAGCTACTGTACTACTAGCCAGTTGCTCCCATTTGTAGAGATCAGTAATTCCTTAAAAAAAAAAAAAGTACAATTCATGTTATTCAAGAATTACAATCACAATGTAAAATGTCTCGTCAGCCATGAATATCGGATGATAAAACTGCATATAAATAACACAGGACTGTTAAGTATAGTAAGAAAGTGGCACTATCTTAACTGATTGTTACAGAACACCCTGCAGAGCTCACAAGAAACACATTACGTTTTCTTTTCTCTGTCCCATGCTGTCTATATTGGAGCGTTATATTTTTAAAATTTCCATCAAACATCGTGGGTTATAATTCAACATTTACTTGGTGGAGTTTTCCAGGAGGAAAAAAAAAAAAAGTCTAAGTACTGCAATGTATCCAGATCACCTGCAACCATACTGTTCCCTCATTGAGTAGCACAGTAGAACTGTAGTAGTCGTAGTAGTTGAGAAATTCTCTGAAGTACAGAAGCTTCACAGCATTTTTTACAAGCCCATCTCTTGGTCTGCAGGAGCTATGGTACTGAATACCGACTGCTATACAAATACATTTTGCCACCCCTCTGAACATGGGGACCAAGAGCTCTCATTTTATACTTGCGGCTACTGGCTAAATCTACAGCCTCCAAATCCAACAGACATTTTTATTATAGCTGCTGAGCCTTTGATTCGTTACGTCAAAACTAGCATACTGAAAACGAAATTAAGCAATGTGCATAGCCATGGGCAAAGCAATTATTATAAACTACAAAACATTTGACTTTTCCATGGTTAATCTCATATTTTAGAAGCATTTACATGTACACTGTAGGTTGCTTTTCTATTAAATTGATGGGATACAGTACAGTAAATATTTTTACACATTGTTTTGTTCAGTACATAGTTTCATTATGGGTTTCTTTACACAACTTACCAAGAAAGTAAATTCCATATTCAGTACCCTTCATTTACAGAGAACAAACCTTACCTTTAAAGCATCTGTTTATTCTGTTGATGGCATGTGAAATTACAGAAATAAAAACACGACTCTTAAGCAAAACAGTGGGCTGTACTAAGGATTCTTTTTTTTATCTCATTAAGAAAAATACGGTGTGCTTACTTTACCAGCCCGTAATAGTTTTTTATGTGATTTACTGTCACTTATTATTACCTAGAGATTGTATCTAACCAACTGTCAGAGGTATGGTAATGAGCTGTGCCATCCCAAGTCTTAAAATGTCAATGGAATATACTGTCTATTTACACCCTCACGTTATGGCTACAGGTTATGTCTGGAGACAGAGGTTGTCCGAAATATCAAGACGACAAGTGTGGCTCTGCTTATTTTAAATGTATACCTCATTGCGGTGAAATAACATTAAATGTATTATCTGTACACAGTTACATTATGTAAAAAAAATGTGGGCATTTTGAACTTCATTTCCCAACATCCCCTGCTGAGGAAGAATGCGTGAGAAGGCTTCACGAGTCAGCTCATATCTGGCTTGTTGTTGTTGTTACACACACAATTACATTTTCTACAACGTCCAGAACCACTCTTAATGTCTGCTGCCAGCTTGGGAAATATGTCTGCATTTACTACAATCAAAGCAGACTTTATTCATTTTAAAACTGTGTTGGTAAAAAGGGAGTTTATATGTTTAAGTTGGATGTACAAAGTTCATTTCTACGGAGCTGACTGTGCAGTGCAGCATTTATTTTTCACGATTCCTTCATTTGGCCTGGCATGGTTTCAAGCGAGTAAATGTCTTTTACTAGTGTCACAAGCTGCGACTATAAAGCTTTGTTTTAATGATGTTAGTACTGTTAATATTGCTGCAATATGTTTAGGTTTACATGAACACCACAACCAACAACCATATCTTCTAGATTTAATAAACATTGTGGAGCTCTTTACAATATATTTATTTATCTATTTATTTTTTAAAAGTGAGTCAATGTGCCAGTTCCAGGTCCATTATTATGACCTGCCATTACTGTACATAGTTACTGAAGGTGCCAAAGAGTTCCTAGATCACACACAAACAGAAGGCTCTTCCTGAGGTCCATTTAAAAAAAAAAAAAAGTACACAGTAACTCCATTGCTAATGAAAGCTGGAGGGGAGGAAAGCAGAGGAAAGTGTTCATAATCTCTCCATTTTAATTGTACACACAAATACAAATGTAAAAATGTTCAATCCTATTTACCTGTCCTTTAGTTCTTAACTACACTGAATAAAGACCTTGGCTCATTACTGATTCTTTATATTGCTGTCTTCAGGCAATTTTTGTTCCCCATCACTATAAAGCTATATACAAAAATTGAAAGAGTCACACTTTCATTAGTAACAAAACACCCAAACATTCATCCATACAAGAAAACAGTCTGCACAGAAGGCTTGTGCACATAAAAATAGGTAAATGGGTAAAAGGTAAATGAGTAAATGGGTTCAGCACCTCAAAAATGAACATCTAACAAGACACAGTACTAGTAAATACAACAACATGTTAAAAGTGGAGAATACCAAAGTTTTAGACAAAAAACAAACAAACAAGGACTTAAAAATAAATAAGTCTCCTGGACTGAGTTTTAGCTTTGGTCTGCTGCCAACTGCTTTGCTTTACTTTGTTCAGACCACACACATCCTTCAAGCTTGTCTGACCTAAAAAAAAAAGTACATGTTACCTGATGGAAGTCCCTTTTCTTTAGCATGTACTGAGGAATACACTTATACTTTTTGGCTTCTACTTTCCTACCCAAGGGCTATTTACACAAAACAAGTTACACGTGTAAATCAATAAAATAGCGATTACAGTATTTTGTAATAAATGGTTAAAATACTCATAGCACAATAAGAAAAAGCAAATCCAAACACTTGGGTTAGTCACTGACTGAAATTACATAATCTAGATTTGCCCCTTAAAACAGTTGGCTGCTGTTGCAATGTCAATCATGGGGTTTCTATGCAAGTTTTTGTTTTTTTAACTTGAGATACTTACACAAGAAAAATGTCTCATGCAAAATGCTTTTTTGGGTTTCCGTTCACTGGGTTTATTTTACTCGAGTAAACCGGGCTTTTCACCTGACGTCATGCAAATGAATGGGAAAGGTGAGGCTTGATACGTAAATGAGCTATGCATAAAGTACTCGTGCTGTTTTTGAAGACTACTAATGAAATTTTGTGAAAACGTGGTTTCCATGCACGGAGAAGTGGTGCACGAGTGAATCTAAGCTGCTGTAATAAAGCAAAATACCTTGTGCCTGGTTGGTTAATAATGTGTTTTACTGCTCTTACCCAAATAGTTTTTCAAATGTCATTAGTAGTAAATACTGTTTCAACTAATGTATCTTACGACTCATTAATTAAAAATAAACTAAGGTATAAAATGAAACTGACCAAGAGGTATTGCAGATCACCATGGCTGTAAACCGGCAAAGATGTTATAACTTTCATTCAGGCAATACAGCATATCAGGTGACGCTGCGTATACTACCCTAGCTTAGAAACCCTACCTGTCCAGGTGGCTGACAGCTGCTGAGGAAGCATTCAGCACCACGCTTGGGCAAATACAGGTAGTGGGCACTTGAAAAGGAGGTGGCAGATATTGATGAAATGGACTGAAGTGCATTAATTCATTCCTAAAATTGACATTGCCTGCTGTATCCTGCACAAACTCTTGTCAACAACAAAATGAGGTGTTCAGGAATCAGTGGCTGCCTGTAAGACAAAAGGGGAAGGGTACAGTCTCACAAGAAAAAAAAAAAGCAGCACTGCCTTCTGCAACACGCGACACTCAAAAACAAGCCCAACTCCGCTTGTTATAAGTAGATTTGGCAACTGTGAAGGTTACTTCAGCAGCCAGTTTCAACTGGACAGCAGCGATCTGAGGAGTTTCCTGCTGTCAGAGATTCTCTCCTTCTTTTAAGTTGTGTTGGATTACTGTTGTGTTAAATATTAATGATGCAAACAAATAAAACACAGTCAACATGTTCATTTGGTCAGTTCTGAGAGAGCATCAGCAACTTGTTGGATGTTTGTTGCGCTGTTTTGGGCGATTGAGCTGGTTCATGACATCCAGTTCACCAACTATATGTATTAATGTGGAGGGCAGACATGCGTTTCTTTAGACATAGCTGGGATCATAAAAAAACGACAGGAATTAATCCTGTTACATTTAAGTAGCTCACTTGCTCTTCATGCTTAACTTTAGGGATGCTCAATCGTCTGTTTGAAAACACAATTCAACCTGCTCTCCCGCACTTTATCTAATGAACAATATCCCTGTCACTGGAATGAACTACAACAGGAGAGAACACTAACATAGTTCAACTAAATTCAACCCCGTTCCACAACGTTTTAAATTAATGATTCACAAGTGAACATTGCTGTTCCTCAATATTGTTTACGTCAGTCGTAAGCACAGCCAATACTCGTTTATATGAATTTGAAGGCATCCTCAACATCAGGGTATTGAGCAAATCAGAAAAGCTGATGACTTGCCTCTCCAGTTGGCTGTTCACATGCCTGTAAAGGGTCCGCGGGAATGCTGAAATCTGCAGCAAAATCTTTCTTTTTCTTGTGTACGGTGGTGCAGCATCCTCCACTGCTTTCAACACCTCCACTTTTGTCGGCAAGGATAGTTTATGTATTTGCACTACTTCTTGGAAATGGCATTAATGTGGGAGCACCAAGCGACTCAAAATGTATCACAGGATCAGTAGTCCTAAAACAGCAATTATAATAATCTACCTGGGGGGGGGCTCAAAAATAATTTGCACGAACAGGAAATTCCTGTTTAGTGAATACATATTCAAAAGAAGTAATTTACAATAAAAGAGACTCCAAAAAATGTGTCTAATTTGAGTTCATTTTAATTAGAATTGACTGTATTTTTGTACTTTTTTTAAAATCTGAACTTCATTAGATCAATATGATGGACACTTAATGGTGTTACTATGTGCATAAGCTGCATGAACTTTCTGCTTTTTGCATGGCTGGGTGCTTCTGTGAGGCTTATAACTTCTAACACCTTGTCAGATTTACTGTACCTGAAAATGTGCACATGACTTCTTAAGAGCATATACCTGATTCAACAACGAGTCCATAAGAACATGCTTCTTTATACACTGAAGTATGCATGTAGCTCCATTTCAACGGTCTTACAAAACTCAGATCATTTATAACAGCTGCTACAAAACAAAATCAGCAGTTTTTGAGGTTGACATTCAATTTCAGCAATCTGAACAGAGCACTAGGTGGCTTCACTACCCCTAGCACTTCGTTATAATGATGGGTTAATCATAATGTTTGTGATACTGAATGGTAACACACTGTCATATAAACGTGCATGCTTACAATATCCCTTACAGTACTCATTCGATGGATCGGTGACCTCTAACACAGCTGTGAAAATAACCTTCAGAAAACAGCTGTTTAAAAAAAAATAGCTGAGTAATTACTACCCTCGGATCAACACCAGTGTAAAATGTGATAAAACAGTATCAACTTTTATTTCAGGTATGACTTTCATCACACTGCTGCACATAGTAAAGTAAAATCAACTTGATAGGTGTCCTTTTGCTACATGACAAATGATGAAACCCAATAATCTCTCATCTTTACTATGTTGATCCTCTTTGCAGGATACCAGATTGGGTTTTATGCCCTTTTCAGTCAATGAGGTGAACCAATCACTTTATATTGCAGAATATATTCTACTGCAGAATATTTTAACCTTAGGCTTGCATAGTATTTCATGTCTTTCCCAATGTCATTCTGTTACCACACACTGTCACTCGCCAGACTGGTTTTATTTGGTTTGGATGCTTCATTAAATGCACAGTCTTCACAGATTTTGACCATTAGCGTGTCAGTTCAGATGACTGGAACGTACATGTTGGAATAGGGTAGTGAAAACTCTGCAGTAAGGGCCATGAAACAGCAGGTAATATTTTCCGGCAACTATTGAAGCAACTAGATGAATGTGACAATTTGAAGCAAATTTAACCAACTTGCTCAATTCAAAATTGATGTAATGTAGTTGCTGTCCTTGCCCTGAAGAGTTTGTCTGAAAGTTGTCTCGTTGGCTTAAGTCTGAACCCAAGGTTGCACGGAGGTGGAGCGACTGTTCTGAGATTTGGTTGAGCATATTGTCTAGGGAATAGAGGATCACTTTTATTTATGTTGCAGCCATAGCAGCACTCACAGGGCATGTCGTATGCCAGAGCAACCCAAGATCGAATCAACAGATAGAAACACCGCAAATCAAACTGTGATTCTAGTTAGGAGTTATTTTTAATTTAATATAAAAAAGAATTTTGAACACAAGAAGTTGGAAAATGTTATGTGCAACATAAATCTTCAATCAAGATACTGTATTAAGATAACACACACACACACACATTTTATATATATATATATATATATATATATATATATATATATATATATATATATATATATATATATATATATATATATATATATATATATAGACACACACACACACACACACACACACACACACACATATATTAGGGCAGTTAAAATTTTAATCTTAGTTAATATTGGTTTTAAATCACATATTTAATTTTATCAATTAGTGCATCCACGATAATAACGATGCTATTATTATTATTATTATTATTATTATTATTATTATTATTATTATTATTATTAAGTTTCTTATTACCTACTAGGCCTTATATTGTCTTGGACCTTCTTATCTTCAATATCTGCTGTCCCTGGCCGTTGCAAAGACTAATCTTCTGATAGTCCCTAAAATTCGTTTGATCTCTGGTCGGAGCCAGGGCATTTAGTTACAATGCCCCTTGTCTTTGGAATTTGCTCACGATCAGCAATGCTAGCGCATTTAAATCCTTTAAATCATGTTTGAAAACGAATTTGATTGGGTCTGTTTATTAGTAGCTGGATTGTATATTAGACACAGGCTTTTTTAAAATTTATTTTGTAAAGCATCCTGGAATGCTTACATGAAGAGCACTATATAAGTGAAATTTGTATTGTATTGCCATTGCATTATTATTATTATTATTATTATTATTTATTATTATTATTATTATCCAAAAAAAAAAAAAAAAACCCAGCACAAAAACAAACATTCTTTAGGTTTTATATTTATTTACACAGAATTACACAGAAAAAACACCAGCATTTGCTGTTAATTTGTTTGAACCAACTGCTAAATCAGTTTATCACTCACCTTAATGCATTTCCAATTATAGTGTATGTTTTCTTTTCAGTTTCCTTACTAGAAACTACAGTGGCCATTTTGAAAATAGCTTTGAAACAGACTTGAAAGTTATACGTGTAAAAAGTTGTCAGGATGTTAATGAAAAGAAAAAATATGGTATGTTATTTAAACAGTAGCAGCAACACGTGGGAACGTATAATGCTATATTTTTTGGGACCCTAATTAAGAGAAGAGGAACTTTTTAAAGATATGGCAAATATTTATATATTGTATACAAAAAGAATGATATAAAAATCTTCCCAACATACACAGCTTTTGACTTCATGTCCAGGTACAATAATTTGACAAACTATTGTATTATAGATTGATGGGGAGGTTTAAACAGATCAGACCACACGTTTTCTAGCCTGTACATCACGAAATATTACAAACCATCTCCATTCATGACATATCGTCAGCCATCAATGTATATGTGTGCACTACCGTCCATCTACACAAGTTGTAGTCGTTGCAGTTGCATGAATTGTGGTGTGTTGGGAATTGGAATTTCTTGCTGTCCCAATTACTCTTGCTTTGTTGCATCTCAAATCAATCTGTAGTGAATTTTTGCTTCCCTAGACTGAGCTACATTACAAAAAGGATAGAGCATAGAAACTCATGCATATAAAAATCAGTCTCTAAAACATGATTGCTGTGCAGTGTTTATCCTTATGCATCCTATGCCCTAACCCTTTTATAGGCTACTCTAAGAATTTTCACCTTCAATGCAACATTTTCTAGATTTTTCTAGAATTAGGTTCTGCATTATCATATTGAAATTTCTAACACCTGGCAGACAATACTACCATAGAATCAAAGGGTACGAATACTTCTGAATTAGCAAATTCTTTGAAAAATTTCTAGAAAATATACATTTCCATTGGGGTATGTAAACTTTTGGACTACAACTGTATATTCCACACTTCAATAAAGTTAGTCTCATGTTTCCACTGGAAGAACATCCTCCTCTGGGCTCTTAAAATTATTATGATGTTGTTGATGGTTTTCAAGTTTGATTAGCTCCAATTTTCATTTAACTGGACTCTCTAAAGCCTTGTGAGAGTTGTCCTTGCACGTTGGACGCATGCTATTCCAGCAGTTGTTTGTGCTTCATTCTGCTTGGTATGCTACATAAAAAAAGAGCGCTCCGCAGGGCAATTGCATTGTTGCAAAGAAATCTGCTGTGATAACTGCAGAATAAAATGTGGTTTTATAAGATTTTTTTTTTCACATTCCGACAATAATGTAATTATTACATGTATATACTGCACAGTATGAGCTTTATATTGCATGGAAGCATTTCAAAGTGTTCAACAAGCAAACGGAGCAGAAACCAGGACACAGCGACTGCAGGATACTGTTTTGTCAGCAACTGAAGTGAAAAAAAAAAAAACCACTGGGAAAGAAAGACACAGTGACAGCTATTGTATGAATGTTTTACCCACTACAGTTATGATATTGAAGTTACTGCAGTTGTTGTCAGTATGCATTTCATTATGATAAGACAGGCCATGCCATGCCTGTAAAACATATTCATACAGCGGCACTGCTCAATGAAATATTAAAGCTCTCTTCCATTTTCAGTGGAATGAATGATATTTAGTTACTTGATAATGTTTGCACAAAACAATTCCTTGTTTACTATGAAGGTGCTTCTTTGGATATCTGAACAGCAAATGTGTTATTTACTGCTAATAGTATGTCTTTCATAAACACATAATATCATCAAAGAGGGACTACAGCCAAATAGTAACTTCATTAGGCAATTGGATAAATAATTAAATATATTCATTCCACAGTCTAATTAATTTGTCTCAAATAGCCATATTCGTTGCTCTGCCTGATCTGAATACTCCCAGCTCCCTTTAGTAGTTACATTATATGATACAGGTTTATAAAGAAGAGTGCATCAAAGAACTAAATCCTTCATTACACAGTGCTTACAAGTAATTGTTCAGGAATAAATCATTTTTCAATCTACCTATCAAACTTCAGCTAGATAGAAAGTGCCTTATCTTCAAGAAACCAGATCCCATTCTGGCACCTGACAGCTGCAGAGTGAAATCTGAGGGTTTTATAACCTTAATTATCTGGTAATTGTCACCCAGCAGGAGGCTGCCAATTTCCAAGACTCAGACTTTAAGACCAGCGATTTGCTTGTGGAATAGCAGGTGGCAGGCTGCAATTGTATGTCATCTGCACTGTTACCAAGTCACTCGTCTTCTGCTAGCTAAAGCCACAATTTAAATATTTTAAAAAAGAGAAGGCTTTCTTTTTTTAGATTTTTTTTTCTTACAGCAGCTGCAGAAACCTGGCATGAATGATTTGCACTTTTCTTTAAAACAATAAGGTATTCTGCAATACTGGGGATGATGTGTAGGTACTATTGTACCATCTACTGTTTCCTTATACAATTACCACCGTTGAAAACTCTTGTATCATGATGACAAATACAATAATAATAATTTTAAAACTACATTATCATCACTAGTTTGAGTATATTCCTTTTTGCCATGAAACTATAAGGGGGACAAAATTAATAGACCAAATTACCATTAACTGCAACACATACTGTAGTGCAGTACTTTCCTACAGCACACTCTAGAACTCTACTTGCAGTATGGAACTTTTAATATAGCATGTACTGTTAAAATGATAAATGCTCTAGCTCTTCAAACAGGAAATGGTGTTCAGGTATCACTTTTTTTAGGTATAAAAATATAAAAAGGGTTTCCTCATGTTCAAAATATGAAAATCAATGTGGAGTAAAGCAGAATAACATATGCATCATGACTAATTACAGGTCATCTGTAAGCTTACGGATAGTTAATTTATGATAAATAGTTTACTCATTTATAAGTAGTAGGTCCTGCCTATTTAAAGTAGGTGTTGCGGTATTTGGAGAGCCACAGTACTGTACATGCCAAGACTCACTGAAGAAGTCAGAGGTTTAAAAAGGGCTGTCCCCCTCTAGTCATCTCAATTGCGAGTACACATTTCCAGGTTCAGCTGAATAAACAGATAAGATTAGCCTTACCAAGGATTTTTTCATCTCGGGTCTTATTTCTTTGTTTGAAGTCCACTGACAACCAAAGAGCAAGTGGGGTCACACCATGCAGAGGTGTAATATAACCTTAGGGAATCCATGGTTGCAGGTAGCCCTTCCTCCAGGTTCTAAGACAGCCATCTCCCACTTTGGCCTCGTTGCGCGTGACAGAGGCCAACACAAAAGAAGCGACATGAGTGAAAGCCACATGGAGCCTTTATGACACTTGGTGATGACGTGTTGGTTAGGAGCAGATTCTCCTTTCCAGAAAAGCAACCAGGTTTATAAAGTTATAGAGATTATAAAACGAAGTTTAGGCTTTAAGGTTTTTCAAAGAACTTGGGTACAACATCCTCAATTATACAGTGCCTATAGAAAGTCGGTATAGAAAGTGGCATAATGCAGACCATAGAAAAAGGTCACTGAGATCTGTCAAAAACAAATCAGAATTCATGGAGGCTTTTCTGCAAGTCATCTGGGAGACTGGAGTATCCAGACAACTCCCTGGGCAAAATCGCTGTTGACCTCATCATTTAACATCAACCTCTCTGGTGTTCCAGGAGATACTCCAGCCAGTGACTGGGCTACAGGTCATAAAAGGAGCCAATGTGACAACCTGCACACATCTACAATTATACGTTTTTTCTTGAATATTGAGATATTGAATATCGTATATTAGACTCCCTCTATTACCCATGCAATATCAAATGTAATTTAATGTTGCAGTAACCACCCATTATAATAATGTCATTCACTTTACCCCACATATTAGTGATAACTGTAAGCAGTCATCCTAATTTCTGTGAATTATGGGGTTCATATGTTATTTTGGTAAAACAATGGATTTGTGGCAAAGCCTTTTCACAAATAATATGCTTCTACAGTAAATATTTGCTTTTGCATCCGAATATAAATGCAGTTTGGGTTTTTGTTTTATTTTTTTGCATTGTAATAAAACCAGGCTTACATTTCTGTCCCAATTAAGGTTTATAGCTGCAGGTTATGACAGTGTTGATAAAGCCAGTACTGGGGTCATTGTTTCTTACACAATATTTAACATATTGCATTTCAGATTTTCACATTACGTGTCACTATAGTAGCAAAGCATTGACACAAGTGAGTTGCGGGAAACTCTTGTTTTGTAATGCAGTATTAAGCTTTCATGGTGTGGTCTTAATCAGATCGTACTTGTCTTAACTGAATTCTACTCCCTTGGTTAACTATGCATTTTTTTTGGATACCCCTCATGGTTTCAGTTTGTGTAAACATACACTTAACCCCTAATACATGCTGGTTCAGCACACCAAACTCGAGCCATTCGAGACAAGGCTACTAAACGAGTCGCCACTACAGCTTTCTATATGAAAATAGCGGCTTGGTGCATAGGGTTTAAGCACCCTTGAAAAGCATTACCTTTTAAAAAATATATATATATTCTTTAAAATACAGTTTCAACACACTCACTGTGGTGCTGCAAAGCTCTCTGATCCTGTATTAATATTTGGTATTTAATCAAAGTGCAGCTATTTCTATACACTGATTGTGATCCTCCAAGTGCTGCTCCAGTGAACTCGAGTGCTATCCTGCTGAGCTTGATATAACAACATCCTCAATTATCAGGCAAAGGCTTGACATAGGAATCACAAATAATTGTAGGGTCTGTAGCTCAGTAACATGATTTTGTATTTTTTTGTATATATATATTTTTTTTTATAACTATGGATCATAATTCTCCCCAATTTGAAATGCCCTAATTTATTTTTTCTTTCAACCCGGCCCACTGCTGCCACCCCCATGCTGACCACAAAGATGGACACGCGCGACCTCCAAAACGTGCGCCGTGTGCCGTCAGCCGTCCACTTCTTTCGCTCCCCAACCTCCCCCAGCTGAGGACACACTGACCGACCGGAACAGAAACAATCTGCAAACGCACCCAACACTGAGCCTAAAAACACAATATATTGAAATATATATACACTGTCAGGAGGCACTAAGTGCACAGCTTTTCTATTATCTTTAAACCACCACAAAATTGCACCTTAAATGTGCTAACAATGAGCTGTCGTTTGTGATACAGTCTTGTCTACTGCACGCACACAGCGCTTCAATGTTACGGGTTGCCTTAACAAATGATCTTCTAATTAGCAAATGTCAGAGGCACTACAACAGGTATGAACCAATTCTCACTGCTGACCAATTTCAGAAATCGGTGTGCTGCTCCAGAGCTGGCAGAAAATTTTGCCCCACCTCCATCCTTGAAATGTATTAACTGAGCAATACTTTTCCCAGTCAGCAACCCCCCTGAATGAAATGCTGTGGGCAAGAAATGCCTCAACAGACAGAGCTCATGAGTCATTTTCACTGGCCTGCCTATGAAGATCCTTGCTTTCTTGCAGGAAATAAAGGTCAATTGAATGTTATGCAATAAAGCCCATTGACACAGTTTATAGGCTTGAAAAAAAAAAATTCTGCTTGCAGATGCATTTCTCTGGTTTCCTTTTTATATTTGTCGGTTAACAATGTGACTGTTAGAACAGCTGTTATGAAATTATTTTAAAACACACTTCAGCAATAATTTCAATATTCTTTTCAACAAGATTCATATGTAAAATCAGAAACTCAGGTCCAGCAAATATCGGATATAAACAGACATTTAACAGCTAGTGAGGAACAGTTAAAAGCAGGAATTCAAGGGGAGAAATCAGCTAAACACAGGGCTGCTACACATTCTTGGCAATGATGCTTTCAGAATTTGTTTAGCGGAAACAGGAAACTCTGCTTTTGGTTTTTAGAACACGATAAGTTTTGTTAAGTAATGTTCACCAACCTGTTTATAACAGAAATGTACCCAATGTTTGAAGGAAGAAAGTTTTTGGAGGACTTGCTCGATTATTTTAAAGCCATAACTGGCCGACACTTACTAGCACTATGACTCTGTTAACTGTGAACCATGAACTCTCACTTGAAAATAGGCTTCAGCTTTGCACCCTTACCTGCTTCCCATCTAGAGTGAACAGCCTCTTCACCACCCCAGAATCCAGCTTGATGGCATCAGTGATGTCCGTCAGGACTTGATCAAAGGAGTGGGCGGTTTTTTTGTTCAGGAGAATCCTCACGGCTTTCCGCGGCTTGACCCCACCCCGAATCACAGTCACCAGCTTGGGTTTGATGAAGTCTTTGCTCTCCCTCATCTCACTCTTCAGCAAGCCCAGCGAGGAGAGGGAGCGCGCTCCACTGCCCTTGATGTTTACAGACCAGTTGGGGTTCACATTCTTCATGTAGTCTACTTTACGGTACGGCTCGTTGGAGGCGCAAATGTAGCTTTCCCCTACAAGGAGAGATAAATTAAATGGTACTGTTATTTCCATGTGTGATTAAGATTGCAAACAAATCCTACCCAAATTACTGACAAAAATTAATCCAAGTGCCGACAATGCTTAACTTATTAATTATAAATATACTGCAGTATTTCAGTGGGAATTGATTCCAGTTCATAAATTACAGTAGGTTTTTTTCATTGTGTGACTTTGCATTTATTGGTGTAATCATCTGAGCTTCAGATAGCCTTTGCCAGCTTCTGACCACCATCTTTGGGCACCTTAGCTACAGTATGTTGACCATCATGAAAAAATAGATCACTGTGACCTAAATTCACTGTATGCACATGTAAAGGTGTACGTGTGTGACACGTGACTTATTTATTCACTATATAGCAACTTATGTCACATGGACCCCAAGGTGCTTCACACAAAGTTAAAAATCAATCCATTGTAATAAACGTTATATGCAAAATTTGGTTACAGAAAGAAAGCCAGTTCAAAAAAAAGAATAAAAAACAACATAGAAAGAACATTAATACAATTTGAAATTAGAAACAACAGAAGTTATAGTGTATAATAAAAAAATATGACAAGATGGACAGTTTGTAAAAATGCATTTGATTTAAAAGGCGGTAAGAGTCTCTAGCTTCCCTAACAGAGAGCTTCATAGTGTTGGAGCACTACAAGAAAAGGCCTTTCCTCCCATACCATTTCTATTCACCCTCGGAATTACCAGCAGCCCTGCATCCTGTGATCTAAGAGTGAGACTAGGAGTACACGGGGTCAACAACTCCTGTAAATAACTGGGTGCTAATCCATTACACTCCTCCCCCCCCCCCCCCATTTTAACCACTATTTTAAACTTTTAAATTGCATTCCCTGCCTCAAGATGGCTTCACATGTACACACATGGACCTCTCAGAACTACATTTCCCAACATTCTCCTGCTCACATATGTAACAGATGGATTTACCAGTGAGCAGGAGGATGATGGGAAATGTAGTTCGGAGAGGTCCATGCAGGTACATGTGACGCCATACAGAGGCAGGAAATACAATTTAAAAGTTTAAAAAAGTGGTAAAAATGTAAAAAAAATAATATGGAACACATGGGAACATGTAACAATACAATAAAAGGGTCCTTATGTACCCTTTAAGATGTTCTGCGACATCCAACACTTGATGACAGCAAAGCAAGCAGCTAATAGCACCCCAGTAGAAGGATTGCCTAGATTTAAAAGCAGTACTAAGATCTAGGTGATTAAAATTGAAGGAAAGCCAGAGTCAGAGCTTATCAAAAGATAATTTACTACAAACAAGGGCCGTCTCGGTGCTCTGTGCAGCACGAAATCCAGACTGAAGTTTCTCAAATATAGTATTACAAACTAGAAATGTATGTAATTGGTTGGCAACAACTCTCTAGAACCTTTGCTAAAAATGGCAGATTGGAAAGTGGCCTACAGTTAATAAAGGCTTAGGGTCCAGGTTGTTTTTTTGTTTTGTGTTTTCTGAGCAAGGACTTTACCACTGCAACCCATACCAGAGCAAAGGGATGCATTTATTTTATTTATTTATTTGGTTTTTTAATTTGGAATCTGCAGTTTTTTTCTTATTTTCTCCCCAGTTTGAAATGTCCAATTATTTTTACTTCAACCTGGCTCACCACTGCCACCCCCTCGCTGACTCAGGAGGGATGAAGACAGACACAGGCATCCTCCGAAACGTGGCCTCAGCCATCCGCTTCTTTTCACTCTGCCCGCCATGCAGCCACCTCAGAGCTACAGCGTCGAGGACCACGCAGCTCCGGGCAACTTACAGACAGGGCCGCAGGCGTCTGGCCAGTCTGCAGGGGTTGCTGGTGCGCGGTGAGCCGAGGACAACCTGGCCGACCTAGACCCTCCCCACCAGGGCGGTGCTCGGCCAGTTGTGCAGTGCCCCCTGGGAACTCCCGTCCACGGTCGGCAGTGGAATAGCCTGGACCCCAGCCAGTGACCTCCACACTATTTTGTTTCCGTTTGTCTGGTTCTGCAAACTCAAAAGAATAAATAGTCTTCTGTATGGTACATTACATTTTGAATATCCATTTCCATTTCAAGACCTAGCTGTGTTAATTTTCAGCTATGTGAAAAATGTATGCAATCCCTTCCAGGCTCAAACAGAAGCCAAAGTGGGGATGGGTTGCCCCTTCAAGGCACTTTTCAGAAAGACATGTGCAACAAAGCCTTCGGCCAAGGCTTGTTTGCACCCTTTAAAATAGTTGACCCAGACACTGGACTGCAAGTTTAGTGCGGTTGCACACTTTTATTAACACAAACAAACAAACAAAAACATAACTCCACTTTGGAGCACTGTCTAAACTTTTTAAATACAAGACTAACACACTGGACGACTAAGCCGTTTACCAGTTAAAAACACTTGTTACACACACAGTATAAGTAATACAACAACAAGCACACAAAGGTTCACACAGTACCTTCTTGTTGACCACAAAGGTCTCTTTTACAGACCCCGCACCGACAGCCTAAACACAGCACTGATAACAGGGTTTCCCTGCTTTATTCAGGGCTTCATCAGCATCAGGTACTTCCATTTAATGTACAGTCAGGTGATTTCACACTGGCTCCAAGTAACACTGTGGCATTCTGGGGAACGTAGTCCTTTAGCACCCTCCTGAACTACATTTTTCTCTTCTCCTCCCCCTACTCTGCCACACATCTTCCCTAGGGATGGCTCTCCTTATCTGTCTGAACAATTATTTTAAGTTCATTCTTTTCTTTAGACATAGTACTACTGTATACAGTATTATTTTCCAGCAAGCTAGTTTGAACAAGCATGTTACTTTTGTTTCTTAATTGTTTAGTTTTTTTTGTATATGATTTATTTATCCTTTAAACATGTGTTGACATAAACTTTAGAAAACTGTCAATTCTCATTAAGACGAACTCCGATTAGATTAATTTTCCTGATCGTACTAATTTCCTACAAGGTCCTGGCCAATTTTACAGGTCGCTTGTTGTAAATTACTTCTTAAATACAAATTTACTTAACACGAATTTCCACAATCCCTCCCAGGGAAGAAAAAAAATGATATTGGGAAATGTATGATTTTGCATCCAGATTAGTGCCAGTGGTCTCTATTTTAGTGCTGTTTGGAAACTACAGATCCCATGATGCCTTCTGAGTTGACATAGTGCTCAAACAAAAAACATGCTCTATCCTTGCAGACAAAAGTGGAGGGATTGAAAGCGGTGGACGATGCAGCATTGTACAAAAAAAAGAAAGATTTCAAAACATTCCCGCAAACACTTTTTCAACCATTCTGAAAAACCGGAATATAATACAGGCCTATGAACAGCAAACTGTGGACGCAAGTCATCAGCATTTCTGATTTGTTCAATACCCTGATGTTGGCTTGCTTTTGTGGTTAAAAATGCCTGTGATCAGAATTGGACTTGCAGATTTCAAGTGCAGTTCATTTGCAATATACAGTGTACTTTTAAAAGTTCACCTACAGCCATGTGTTCATTATAATGCACAGTACTTTTAAATGTATAATACTTTTTATTGTTCTTATAATAATTACTGATGACACTGTATTTGCTGGTCCCTTGACGAGAATTTATTAATGAGAATGGAATGTACTGTAGTACAGTTTTTCGTTCACCTTATTGGTTGTTCAGTGCTCAATCAATATAAAAAATATCATACACTTTGGGGTTCTGATTTTCATTTTAACCTATAGAAAATGACCCCCCCCCCCCTCCCCTTACAAAAAATAAAAATGAAAATTCATTTCACGTTGACTTAAATGCAGTTGGGCAATGTCCCTCCATCCAGACTTTGTCTGAATACTTTAAACCCACTCCAACTACAATTAGATGGCTTATTCACGGAATTTAAAGCTATAATACACTTAGATAGAATAAAACAGAATTGCAAATTTTGCCGAAATGTAAATGTAAATGCCTAGACACACCCCAGAAGAATGCCCGTGACCAGAAGGATTTTGTTATGGTGCAACTTAAATGTGAAAGTACTGCTGAGTTACTATATTGTGACAGAACAAAAAAAGCCCAAGCATTTTGGAAAGTAGCCGAAAACAATAATTTCATATAGTATATGAAAGCCCTCCAATAAAAGCTGATTTACATAAAACTCAAACAGCTAAAAATAAGCACCGGAAAATGTAATTAATAAAAACAGAAGCCCTACACTGTAAATTGTGCTTCTGGCAATAGTGCCTTATCCCATACTGTAGGCTAAAAATAATTAATTAATTCAATCCAGCACTCTGCTGTGACCCTTGCTCAATTTTGTACATGATTTGTAAAGTCATTCACATGGGTAACCACCAGTGGTTAAAGTGGTTGGAGACAATATGTCAGTGTGCCATTCCTCTAGCCACACAAAAATACACTATCCAAGCTTCACTGAGCAAGCCATGACTTCAAGCACTTCAGTGTCTCAGCCACGAACACACTTCAGTGTCCAAAACAAAAATCCATTAAGTTCCAAACCATCAGAACGTTCAATCAACAGTCCAGTACACAGTTAGTATCGTACTGTACAAATTGAGATTATTTGGATTGAGCGCTCCACAGAACTGAGGCTCTGACAATCAGGTCAGGGACATTGGTGTTGATTGGGCTAATGGCCATTCCTTGGAAACTTGTTGTCTTTCTGAATAGGAGAATATACCCATTTAATCAATCAATGTAATCATCAGCATATAAAAGCCTTGTTTGTCTGTGCCCTCTTGTCGTTTTTTTATTGTTTGGTTTTGCATCCCCGCATTATGGACTCAACTCTCTAATCGTAGACCTAGGGCACCACATCCATTTTCAAGCACTGCAATATCATTCTGCTGCATTCCTTCATCCTGGCTACAGTTCCAATAGACCAGCGATTACCAGTCCAGTCACTCTGTTGCTGAACGGAATCTTTCCAAACGCCGCATTATACTTTCAAATTGCCATAGTCATACACAGAACTCATTTCAGCTTGGTATGCATACTTGCCAACATTTGGAAACTGTCATCGGGCCTTTCTGAATGACAGTATAATTCCACGACCATGGCACATATTTAAATCCTGGAAGAACTCTAAATTTGTTCAAGTGTACACATACCAATCAATTACATACAAAACAGCAATATTGTACTTTTGGCTATATTGCTAGTTTACCATGTAAATAGAAAAAGAGGCCTTTCTGATTATGATCCAGTCGAGTACCCTGTACTTGAATCTCCTGCAAGGGTGTAATACTGGTTGTTCAATCAAGTAGTGTACATTTTAGTGGTCTGCTGATATAGCTTATGCTTGCTGGTTTTAATGACTTTGTTATGTATATGATTTTCACACAGTAATTAAAACAATCTAAGAACATGATGTCATTAAAATACTAATGGTACACACATATAACTTTGAAGAAGTGTCCTACTTTTAAGATGCAATAATACAGTCTCGATGTTACTTTTGGAAGTTACGCTTTATTGAGAAACAACTTATCTCCATTTATTATTGGGATTCTATTTTTAGCCTTTGTTGTGTTTGGGGGGGTCACATGACGAAAATTTAATTCCAAACAAAAGGGATGTTTAATATAACACAGTTTTGGAAATGTCCGTAAATATGAATATTTTCTTGTTTCTTGTCGTTTAAGCATTACTAAAAGATTAAAACAAGATTAGGGATGCATGGCATATTTTGTTTTAGTTTTCTTCTAATGTTTGCATTATATTTTATAATGCAGTATTGTTTGTTTATTTTGGCAATATAAAAAATATATATTTTACTTATATGTATGTATACATTGAGTAGTTGTTTTAGGTTTAAAAAAAAAAAAATATTTGTGACTTTTGACCAGTCCACATGGGTCATGTAATACATGGGACTCATCAGGTCAGCTACATTGCTCTTCATCTGATGTTGTACTGTATACTGTAAGCATTTTCAGAACTATCTGAAGGTTCGACCACATACACATCAAATCACATTGCAGCAATAGGGAGGAAGCAATATGCTTCTCCAATATGACCAGATATGACATGTATCTCAGACCGGGTCTTGTGAACATTACCGCAGCATTGAAGTGGGTGCCTGTGCTGTGTTGTGCTGTGTTGTGCTGTGCTGTGCTGTGCTGTGCTGTGTGCGTGGTTTTGTGTGGTGCCGCACATTGGAGTGCGGCGCTGTGCTGGGCCCACCTCAGATCAGAACTAATACTATCGGAACAGTAAAGCAACGTTGGACAATACCATCAAGCAAACAAACAGTGCGGCTTATTCAATCGTTTCATTGCACATATCCAGTCATTTACACAGTTCTTCCAGATCAACGAATATTTCAACAGTCATCGTTCCCTGGGTACTTCAATATCGTCATTTGCATTATTTAACAGGTCAGGTTCGAACTGGATTCACTTAGATTCCTTTTGAAATAATATGGTATAACTTGCAAGTAATGAATTGAAAATAAATATATTAGGATGAGACTGGGGATCAACGAACCATTCAAACTGTAACTCTTCGTGTCTGGGACATCAATTGCATCACTTCTTAAGGCTGCCGCTGGCACTGGAAAGATATGTCTTAATTTTTATTTTGCTAGTTTTTTTTTTTTTTTTTTTTATTATTAAGCTAATCATACAAGCATCCATAATACGGGGTGGTCATCAGATTTGGTATGCAACCACATTTTTAGTCGGGTCACATACTGAAATTTCTACCGTAACTGTACTTTGCTTCCCATTGTATTTCGTGTCTCTCTTCTCTTGCAATATTCTCACATCACAGTATCACTTCGGTAATCACAGTTCAATCATGTTCGTGATGTCAACTACTGGGAGACCCTCTACTGCCATGCCCAATCTTTAACCCTTTGTGGTTCTATGCCGGACCAGGTCCAACATTTCAATTTTTCGTTTCCGGTCCAATGTCGGACCCTGTCCAACATCATCAAAAAGGCATCATACACAGGTCCCTAGTCATTTTTTCTCCAGAAAAAGCCGAGAAAAGCTTTCAATGACCGAGAGAGGCTGGAAAAAAAAAAAAAAAACGGGAGGCAGATCTGAGCAATACGTAGTCCCTGCACCGCAAACATGAACAAACAAGATAGCTGCTTCCGTATCCAGCGCCCAAAGAAAACCCTGAACATTTGCCAACCTTTTTCAGATTTTATAGTAATACAATAATGACCTCACTATCATTATTGAGGAGTTTGGTGATAAATCAAGTGATCAGGAGATGATTTACAATATGCACTACTATGAAGGGATATGTGATAAATACAGTGAACAAGGAGTGGGGCAGGGCTGCAGATGCAATACTGAGTGTCCTTTTAATATGCAGTGCTTTTTAAACCTGTTTTTTTTTGTTATCTCATATTCTGCCAGTGTAGGGACTGCTAACAAGCTCCTATGTACAAGGCCATGGGCAAAGAGTTTTCACATATGCATATCAGTATGTGCATGTTCTCTCCTGCAAATCAATAAATGTCGTTCTGCGCCAACTGCGGATTCTCCTTTCAGAAAAGAGAAACAACTGAAGAAACAGCTGATTGGATTTGTGATGATTGCTGTTTTTCTTGGACTACAGAGAGCAGCAATCCACATAAATCCAAGAAACTGTTTCTTCAGTTGTTTAACTTGGAATGATAAATTAACCCAATCAACACCAATGGCCCACACTTGTGTAAAGATTGATCCAAATAAACAAATAATCAGTTTGTACAGCACTATCAACATCCTTTCAGACCAGCATGCCAAGCTGCAGGCTGAAAAACTGAAGTATAGTGTTACAGTACATAGTGTACTGTTTACAATGTACCATTATGATGACAGACGTTTTTCTTGAATGAAAATTTCATAACAAAAACAGGCTGTTTTATTGTTTTAGAAAAAAATTGTAAACTCTGTACTTCCTCTAAATACTGGTGTGCCAAGCAGGAAAATAACAAAGGAGGCCATTATTGTCAGAGGAAATCAGGAGAACTTTTCAGGGAGCTTTATAGTTCAAGGCGACATTTCCCAAGAAATGCCTTCCTCTGTTCTTTAGAAAATATGCCATAAAAAATACACAAACACACACACACACACACACACACACACATATATATATATATATATATATATATATATATATATATATATATATATATATATATATATATATATATTCTGATGGGGGTTCTGATGACAGCTGTTAAATGAAGGACTTTTATTTTCTATTTAAAAGCTCTGATTATTGAAGTATAACAGAGACTACTTTCAACTTTTCTGAACATGGCAATACAGAAAATGAAGATTACTTTATAGCAATGTGTGGGCATTAGGCAACAATGCAAAGGGACAAAACAGCAGACACCCATCCATGAACCAGCCTGGAGCCTTTCCCTCCTCCACAAAAACATCACATTACATGCTAACCTTGCCTTTCAAATCTACCTGTATTCCTGTCAACTGAAGTCACCATCTGAATCCCGCTACAGGAACACCCCATATACAGTCACATATCTTAACTAATCCACATCACAACATTTAGTCTATATTGCTCAATATGCAGGTGTTCTAAATAATGCTGCCGGCAAACAATAATCTGAAAACCTAGTTGGCTGTAGATGGGAGTAAGGATTTTGTTTCAACTCTCTCTACGCAAAAGGTTAAATGCATTAAAATTTCAAACAGATATACGTGTGCTGCTGCCAATGTTATTTGATGCAGTCCAGCAAGTGTGGCTGAATAAAAGAACAATAGATAATTAGCTTCAGTTCAAGTGAATTCCACTGAATGGCATTGTTGCAGATTTACAGTACTGTGTGTCGGTCTGCTGCTGATTCAGCTTAAAGGAACAGACAGTAATGCATGTGGGATTTCTAGTGTTCCTGCAGCATCAGAGAATAAAGTATACTAATAGAGAAATAATGATTCAACAGCACCTGCTTTAATGACACAAGTTCCCTTTTTGAATATCCAGTAATAATGTAATACTATCTGCATGTAAACGTATTCAAGAGGAAATTCAGGGATAACCAATCGATGTAACTGAATGAAAGTTGCTGTATTGACATTAGCCATGGCCCGGCGGCCCTAGGCCGGTAGAGATCGCATTCTGACTTGTAGTCATGAAGCACCACAGGCCCGACTGTGCCGGTTACATTTTTTAACTAGTATAAGTATAGCGCACATGGCTTCTATTTCACAAATTGAAGAAAATGGACCAGTGTGCCAAAAAGCTGCAAAAACTAATTTACAAACCAAAACGTCATGTTTGTTGTACCAGGCAGAATGTTCTGCCTTGTTTCCTAGACTTGCAGATAAAACAGCAGCTTTATTTGTTGAAAATACAACATTTCATTTACATCATATCCAGTCTCAAAGTAATAGTTCGCAAGGCAGCAGGTGTTTGTCTGCTGTGACTTCACAATCTTTCCAGGACTTGTTGGCATCACTCAGCAAGATTAGCACTGGCTTGGGAGAGTCTACACAAGCAACAATGCTATGAGAAGGATAGTTATTTTGCATTATGAATATTGCTTTAATAGTGTTTACTATTAAGATTAGGAATGGAAATTTCGAATAGTTTCCAATTAGAATGCACAGGGTGCAACATTTTCACATATTCGATTACCCAAACTCTAGTCCCTGATCTTACACTCCCAAAAATAAAAGGCAAATGTGTTTGTGTACTACAAGCAGACAGCATAACAGTGTAAGCCAATAAAGTTTAGCCGGGTTCACAAGGTGTACAAACAATGTAATTCAAAACAAGGAACATTCCTGGTTGTACAGTACTTTTAATGGTCAGTGCAAATGTTGATGTTACTATCAATTTATAAACAGTAGATGTTTTATATTGAGAACTGCAGTCCAGAGTTAAAAAAAAAAATAACCAACTCCCAAGTATCTTGCTTTTTCTTATTAGTCACTGTGTTGTTCTGCTTAACATTTAGCATGTCTTATATTCATCAAAATGTTAAAATTACCTTTCTAATTTCAATGTTTCCCAAGTTCTTTTAGCACTTGCTATAAGTGTTTATTTTATTTCAGTTCATACATTTGTAATATGCTATTCAATTTTTTTTTATTTTCGTGCTCAGTTACAGGTTTGTTGTGAATAAATGAGTATCATTTGTACACATACATTTTCAAATTTTAATATTGTTTTCATTTTCTGACAAGTACACAAATGTGTGCATGTTAAATGTCTGAAGTAACGTATATTGAAAGGCATCGCTTAGCCACTTTCTTTTTCTTTTGAGAGACGTGAGCTATCTTCGGTTACCCTACACAGTTAGAAACACAGTGAAAATAAAAACCATCATGACCAAAAATATATAAATAATATATATTGGGCCAGATAAAATTGATCAGGGCCAGTAAAAACACAAGCTCAGTGGCCCAAGAGACCAGTAGTTAAAAATTTAAACACAGAGCCCCAATTGGTATGACTGGTTCACAGTATTCAAGAAAAAAAAAAAAAGTAAGATCTGAACTGTTTGCAGAGGGGGAAGAATCTAGACTCCCAGTAGTTCATTGCAGCTGCTGCAGATGTTGGATAGTTGGCCAGTACAGTATATGGTGTAATTGAAACCCTGAACCAGAGGCCAGCAGATGTAGTCTATGGGGTGTTGTAAAGTCTGTGGGAGTTCAAATACAGAGAATGTGGCTTGCCAAATTGTCATTCCTATTTATTTCAGTTTGGAATATTACAAACAAACACTGTCCTAATGAGGAATAATGAATTTAATATGCATAACTTTAACTTGAAAGAGATACTGCACTGTATGCCTTCAACTGAGGATATTGCCATACAGGAAGGCAATGCTCCTGTCAACACAGCACACAGAACTATAATGGTTTGAAGAACATGTGGCACACATTTTTAGCTCCATTATTAAAGCATCCCAATAATCTCATAATGTTACTCAACCACCTGAGAACAACATTACTGTACTGTCCACCCACTACCTTCCAGGAGTTATCAACTCTGATCATTGAAGTATTGCCATGTATCCCTCCACAACTACATTAAAGCAATGCTGTCCAGACATAACTTCCTACTAACATTGTTATAGCAGGTTCTGTTCTTCCAATTATGTGTCCATCCCCTGTACATATGAATACTGTACTATTCCAGAATTTGGAACAACTCTTGAGTAATTAAACATTGTGCTTAATGGCACCCATTGAATGAATGTGCCGATGCACCTACTGTAGACCACAATTTTATCTTCATTCCTCCTATTAAACTTCCACATAAAAATCAATTTGGTGCAGAAGCAAACATCAGCATCAAGCAGCCTTTTGAAGAAAGCATCAAATTGCGGCAATACATATCATTATGACAGCAAGGACAAATGGGACGTGTTTTTGGGAGATACATAAGGGACAATGTGGCTGCAGAATCGCATTTCAATTAGGCAATCAACAAGGACCGTTCCTATAATAGTGTTGTTAAGCCTTTCTTCATCTTCTCAGTTAGTAACTTGGAATATAACTGTTTACCAGATGTGAAGACAGTATCTCAAAGCATGCAGTCTCCATCGTGAAAATCTTACCATGTCAGCCATACTGGTTCAAGTAAGGACAGTACCTTCAAATGGTATCTAAATGTATATAAAAATCAGAGCCACGAAATGATTTTTTTTTTTTTTTTTTTTTTACTTTATTCACACTCAGTATCAACCTGCAGTATAGAATAACAGGTTACAGTTGTGCATCTAATGCTAAGTCAATATTCCAAAGTGCTGTCTATCATCCAGGAGCCAAAAAGCCCACAATATTAGGTCCAAGTGACAGCTATATTCTAAACAGCTTAAACTTCCGCAACAAAGCACACTGACAGCAAAATTACTAGTCTTCTGCACAGTGAGTGATGTTACATCCAAATAAGCTAAAACTGTATTACAATCAGCCTGAATCAAGTTCATTTACAGCATGAACCTAACACAGCTGTGTTTAACAGCTAAAACCCAGTCATAATATCAATAGTGTCCATGGTCAACCTCAAACTCCAATATAAACTGCCCATAAAAACACCTATTAGAGACAGCAGCAAGTGTCAACCTCCTATTTTTGACATTATCAAGAAACTTAAATGCATTATGCATAAGTAACATTTAACATTATTAGGCAATGACTTAACAGCAGGGTTAGAAACTCACCCTCCGGCAGAGGCAAATTAAATCTGATGAGGACTAGCTGATGTCCATGTCTCAGTAGTCCTCTGGGTGAGTACTTAAAACAAATGTACAGATATACTGTACTCTCACATTCACAGTCTTGCATTAAAAAAGTGGAGGAAACGTTCACTTTCTAACCGTGTAGCAGTAGTGAATAAGCATTCATAATGTTTACAAAACAGTTAGTCGGAACTGAAACTGCCCTTCATCTCCCCTGCAATGTCAAGACCACTTAATGACATTGTACGTTTGTGTACTCCTTCTGCGCGAGATACAAAGTTTACTGGACGTTTGATTCTACTGAAACATGTTGCATCTTTAAAGCAAGCGTAAAGTACCGCCCCCCCCCCCCCATAACAAAAGAAAAAAAAAGAAGACTTAAGGTGTGATTAGCAAAGGGGGCCGGTTGTACTAACAAGATCAAAAAGTAGGCCACGTTTTACTAAACATTTTAAACTAATAAACAAACAATTACCATAATGAACATTATCGTAATATGTTGCTTAACACATAATAACAATATATTGATAACAAAGTTAAGTTCTTAACTATAAAACAATAGTAACACGTTTAAAGTTTGGGACTCGCTGTCTGTAGTTTGGTGTTTACATTATCGTCAGCATATTTTAAGTGATTGGAAGCTGAAATTACTTTAAAACACAATGTTCTTATACCAATATAGTACTACAGTACCATTTTAATTGCAAAACTGTATCTATCTTTCGTACTGGTATTTAAATTGTGGGGAAACCTCTGCGTTTCCAAAAATATATTTTAAGGTCAATTCTCGTTCATTCCATAAATCTGCATTATGCCACACTCATTCTAACGTGGTTCAGAGATAAAGGACCTAATGTACGAAAGGGCTGTAAACCTTATGGCGCACCATAATTAAAATTGGCGTGCACGTAGATGACTTATGTATTTACCATTGCAATTTTATTAATTATCGCGCAAAATAGTGGGAATAATATGGCGCACACTGATTTTATTGTGCCACACTATGGTAATCGCAGTGAATATGTGATTTGTATGGTAATACATGATAATATATTTAAATGAGACATCCCGCTCTGAACCATGAGATGAGCTTTATTCAGTATTTACTAAAGGGCGCAGATCGTAGTGTGCACCTTAAAGTGAGAGAATTTGTTTGGAAACCAGGCTTTAATCACTGATAATAGAGAGGCGGCTACTCCGGGGGGTGCTCCGGGGCTCAAGCACCAAACAATAAGGTCCCGCATACTGCAAATAAATCACCTGTTCTGTCAAATTATAGTGTGGATGCTTCACAATCACAACCGTTATTGCAGCGTTTAAAAAGTAAAACATTCACTGGCGGCGCTGACAAATCAGAAGGCGATACAAAGACTTTAATACAAAGTCTCACAGCTTTCTTGAAAGGATCTGTGTTTCCCTAGTTTTTTCTTTAGTATTTGTTATGCGCTCTATAGTAGATTCAAAATTCTTCAGTTCTGGCAGATTCTACTGTACTTGCTGAAGCGGTTTTCTCCCACTATTAATTAAAAAAATAAATAATGTAGCCACCTAGCTAACAATTTCATCCCGAGGCCTACAGTGAGCTAACAATTTCATCCCGAGGCCTACAGTGAAACGTAGTGTCTTTTAAATTGTGACTTTAGTCAAGACTCTGTGTGTACGCAATACACTCATTACTGTAGGTAGTAATTCATAGTTATTTAATCACTCCCAGGCTGTAACCCCCAACTCCACAACCAACTGGCATTTTTGTAAATAGAAACACATGTAATGAACACTAAAATAAACATTTTATTTGTGTCATCTGTGTCAATTTCAGGCGGAGCTTCATGATTGGCAAGGTGACATGGCTGAGAATTATTTTCCTCTGTCATCCTGTCTGGTGCTGTCAGTGTCAGTTTCTCAGCACACAGTACAGTAGTCGCTCAGTAACAAGGTGCAAACAGCTGATTGATCAATCTGTAGGAGCTTTTACTAAGGTGCCTTTGTTAAAAAAATTAAATTAAAAAAAAAATCTAAATTTATATCGGTGTTTATTTTTTAGGAAAATAAAATGTAAGCCTAATATTTTTAGGGACCCCAACTGTTGTTCTTAGGCACTTCATATAAAGGACTAGGAAGTTTACATCAGGAATAGCTTGTTTCTAACCCTGAACATGATTCTAAACAGCATTTGTAGGGGGATAGAATGCTATAGAAAGGACAATATTACAGTATATAGGCCCTAATAATATATTTGCACAACAAAAAGCAAAATGTAATCTAAAATCTCATTTGCACTGGGACCTTGCCATAAATGTATCTGGCCTCAAAACATTAATCTCTCAAAGGAAACTGAATTCAGGTCAGAAAGATGGCAAGATGAAACTATGACAAAAAATTACAAATGTATTTGTATTTTACTGTAGAAAACTTCTGGTTACATTAAAACATTGAAATTTGTTACTGCTGTGCTTCTTTGTCATTCATTTTAAAAGCTTTTTGTCTCTCTGCATCCTTTGCCAGCAATGCCCCTGGATTCATTCTTTATCCCATTATCACCTGAGGCACACCAGACAAAAATATGTATTTTGGACACAAGGAGGCAAGAGATACAAAAACAGTTCGGCCAGAAGAAATCAAGCATCTGCTTTTGTGTTGTGTGGGACAAGGAGTCAAGTACTGCTGTGTATAACTCTGGACAGGTCAGCAATCCTGAAATACTGAGCAGTATTCATAAAGCATTTGGGTTATTGCTTTACAAATACAGCAACAGTGACTTCACAAAAGAGTTACTAGGACTTTAAGAATGTCTATTTTTAGTTTAGATTTACTGTAACAATCCTAGAGCATCTCATTACTCTGATCTCTGTGCACCAGAAGGTTCATGGAGGTTCTAGGTTACTTAATGGTAGAAGACTCTATTCTCAAAAGCCATTAAGCATACCATGAGACCCCCAGAACCTCAACAAATTGACAGCAGTGAATATAAATCATATCCTAAAATCTTCAAATCAATCAGAAAACGTAATGAAATCAAACTTGTATTTACAAACAAGAAACTATGGTAGTTCTAGTCTTTCCTGCAACTCACTTGTTTTAAACCGTTACAAATGTTTTTTCTGACAGTGAAAATGACATTCCATGACAAATCATCACAAAAAATGTTGGATTTTAAACCCCACCGTCTCCAATTTACACCAAACTTGGTTCTTAGAATTGTATCAGGCAAACAAGCTCAAAGTTACATTTTTTGACTGATCTGGTAAAGGGGTCAAAAGTTAGATAGGTCAAAATGTTCCATTCTGAGATGACTTATTTTGGAGGTGTGTTAAAAAAAACTGACTGCAATTATTAAGCATGGCAAATACCATTTTCTTACCTTCTACCAACTCTTCCATACTTGAGATCTTCCTGGTTCCATCAATGGTGTATATGGTCCGGACTCCTTGCGGCAGGTTAACATTGTCAGAAAGGGCCCTGGTAAGCTCCATGAGCAGAGCATCGAAAGACCTGAAGCGGTCACAGGACACAGCATAAACTAGTCCTTTGAAATACTTATCTCCGTTTTTGTAAAATCGAACTTTTTTGGCTTTCTTCTCTGAGCTTAGCGCTTGGAGAGTACGGGTACGGTAAAAGCTGCAGTGTGCACTGTGAGCAGGACTTGGAATCAGCCCGTTCCCTTTGGACCCCGACCCGGACCCTGTACCAGCGGCCCTGGACGACCTGTGTGCCTTGTCCCGCTCCTCAAAGTGTTCTAATTCGATACTCCGGAAATGGGACATTTTTGTTGTAAAAAAAAAAAAAGTTAAAAAACAGTATTTACCAATAAATTTGATATAGACTCTATTGTCACACACAGACAGAGGCTGTACAAAACAATGCCTAGTCAATCAGTTTTACGATAACTGTCTGTAATTATCATTCATGGGACCTTCGTGTACTTATCTTATAAAATCCTGCTTTGAATTGTGACCGCTTCGCTACACAGCACTTTGACGGTTTCTCCCGTTCTGTTCAAATTGTGATCCACCCAGATACTTAAAAAAAAAAAAAAAACGTATTGTTCCAAAAAACGCCAACAAGCACCGGGTCACAGCCTGGTCTTCAAATTCATTAACCACAAATTAATTTATATACAGTGCCATTCCGAAACCAGTATAACCAGAGAGATAGAAAAGGAAAGAAAACAACGATAATGCAGTACAAGCAGAACCATTCAAAATCCGCAACAAATTGGCCCACTTTTTTCAAAAAACATAATTCGAAAAACAGAACAGGAGTTGATGAGGACGTTGTGCAGATTAATAATGCTGTTGTTTTCCCGCAGATAAAAGCAAATCAATCTACAATCCAAGCAACAGTACTGTAGCAGCATCGGCAATTTTTCATTTAGAAATCAAACGCAAAAAATTGACAAAACAATTGAAAACAGTAACATATTATTGGGTTCAGTTGAAGACCTAGAAATTGACTAATCATGCATATAATGTATTATCTAACAGAGACGCATGTCTACTGTAAAGAATGCTTGCCTATTATCCCACATCCTTTATGTAGTGACCTCCCAGCTCTTACAGCAAGCACTACAAGCTGCAATCACCCAAACTAACGCAGTGCTGGAGAAAGAGAGCGAGCGACAAGGATTCCTTTGGGTCCTAGCGCTATTGGAGTAAACTGGGAGTTGGTCAAAGTATGCGTTTACAATCCACATTCGTTGGGGGGAAATTATATCTGGTCATCCCTACTTATATCGAACCATCCATTTATTGAGTGTATCAGTTGTTGCATTATCTTGAAGACTTTTCTAACATTTTATTTCCTCATCGACCATCAAACAACTGTACATCATAACTGCCAGGTTTGGACAAAGAATACATTGTCCACAAGCCAGCACAGTACTGATCCAACCTTGCAAGTCTGCAATTTCTCAATGATTCACTTACTCTTATTCTTTTAGGGAAGTTGCGATGGAAATATGCTGTGTTCTCCAGATCCTTAAATCTGATCCTTGTGAAACATCAGCCATGTAAAGTCATGGATACATAACACCTGCCAACCATGCACACACTATTTATACTATTTGCCCTCTGTCAAAGTGTGTACAACAGGGAGATGCAGTTTTTCTTTCATGACATAATACATGTGAGGGATATCACTTGCTTAACCAATTAATTGTACAGCCCATTTGCACAAAGTGAGTGCTGCATATCCCAAATGTTTCTGTTGTTTTGTTTAGTACCTCTGCATTAGTTTTTCTACTGTATACAGACACTTTTTAAGCTACACTAATTTACTGTATATGGTCAATTAGGTTGATTTCCCAATGAAAAGAACAGTGGTAGGTTCCAACTTTAAAGCAATTGTGTTTGAGGAGGTGAGACAAAAAGCATGCCATTGGTTTTTCAAGACCAGATGCTGAATTTTTTAATTGTGGAGCCTGTAGGCAGCGTCATGTGATTTCTGTTTTCCACAGGTGCTGCAAAGCAGGGCTTGGATCACGCAAAGCAACAAATAAACAAAGTGCATTTTAAGGGTATGTGGCTTGAAGCATGTGATTGAGGTGAAAGATTATTAGTAACGTCAAGTATTTGCTGAAAAATTTGCAGTGGAACTCTTTATGAAATGCAATAAAAACATCCCAACAAACCAGATTCACATTATCATTACAGACTTAATTGACAAGAAAATACAGTGGGAGGCTAAATACTGTGTAGTCTAGAAGGCTGAAAGTGTGCCTTGAGGCCAATATGTCTAATATGCATTTTATTGATTAGGTTATATTTCATTATAATGTACTGGATTTGTCAGTAACATTTGTAAAGCTTACCAGGCATACTGTATAAATAACACATTGTTATCAGTACCATGAAGAGCACTGTGACCCAGCATGTAGAGTACTGTATAATATTGTCTCAAAACCAGACATATGGTTTCCAAGTCACAGTATGACCTTGCTTCAATTGCTCAGCCAGTAATGAATTTGTACTGGGGGAAAAAACATCGTCCCACTGTGTGGAATAATTTGTCATAGCAGTTTTCCAGTTAAACTTTTATCATGGTTGGGTTAACAGTGTAATATCTTCACCAAGGATATTCATATCCATTGAGGAATATAAGAACACATTTAACAAGGCAGAAAGAAACTACTTTGTTTTTCAGCTTTAAAAAAAAGAAAACTAAATAAAAAAACAACTGGAATTGGAAACTAGTTTAATTCAGCATTGCTATAGTGTGTTGCTTAAAACTGGAATTGAGAAAGTGTTGAATTCAAAGTGGATTCATGATACAGAAAGGGTTTACAATTCTTTTTTATTTTAAGAGCTTTATCTACTTTATGCTTGTGACATGGTAGCAGCGAGACAGAGACTCAGAAGGCAGAAAACTGCAGTAAAAGCACTAAAGCACACTAAGAAACAAAAAGAAAGACACAGTCACAAAATAAAGGTTTAAACAAAAATAATAAAAACCAGAAACACTGTTTAAGCTAGGCAGAGCCTTCATTGAACTTTTAACGACAATACAGCCACACAAACACAAGTTCACTCACCAAATTCCTCTCCCCAAATGGACCCCTGGGCTCTCCTTTTATGGGATGTGGCTGGAGCCTATAATTAATCAATAATTAACGATTATCTAATTAAGGCTCCAGCCACATTCTCACATGTTTTTGGCAGGAAGGAATTAACCCCATCCTTGCCAACCACCACCAAACACCAATAAATATACATGGGCAGAGCTCTCGCTCCGTCACAATGCTCTATTGTGATTTTTTCTGGGATTGGGTGTACAGGTAAAATAAAGTTGATTTGGAGAATTGGTCTATAGGGTATTTGTATCAAGCAGATCCCTATCCATATCTTTGGCTGCTATTTATATATTGTTTGGAGATTTAAAAGCACACAAACATAGATCGTACAGTACATACATATTGTAAAGCCAAATCACTGCATCTGATCAAAAAATAATGATCACGTCAAAGAAATGTTTTTCTTCCTGGTCGTGTACATGATGGTTGTGATGTCTTCAGCATCAAAGGCATGTTAGAGCAGTACATATAGGTGTAGATGACACTGCCTTTAAACCACGAACAAAGAAGCAAGTTTACGTATTGACCTGAAGCAGTAAAATCACATAAAACAGTTGTGAACTTTGCTTTCTGCCAACCCCAGAGAGAAGTGAACATCTTTAACTTTCATCTAGTGAGAACATCTGCTGCCTAATTAGAATAGGAGTCTTAGACAATTACTGCATCAGGGAGACATGTCAAGAGTCTCTGAGCAACAGCCTTAACCCGTGGAAGACAATTACTGTATCAGAGAGACATGCCAAGAGTATCTGAGCAACAGCTTTAACCCATGGAAGACAATCTCACGATGAAATTTCATGTCAGTGACATTGTTATGTTTTAAGATGGTAAGCATTGGTTATACTGGTTTTCAGCTCTTTAATTTAATATACCACACATGTGTGGTCTTCTTTGATAAATTGCCAGTGCTATATATTTCAACATGTGATAGAAATTGTGGGAATTGCCTAATAGCCTGCAATAAACCATGCTAAACCATGCAACACATAATATATTGGAACAGAGGGCTGGTGCTGAGACTGTGGTATTGTGTGTGCATCTGTGGAACTGTGCTAGACTGCATTGCCTTGCAGAGCTGTGTGTAGGACTGAGTTGCACAACACTGCACCTGTGCTTTCTCGCACACTGGAATAATCCCCTGCTTGCAGCCCCACTCCCCATTCTGGGCTATTGATGTAACTTTCCACCAGCGCTGACCCCTACCAAGCTTAGGGAAAATGCGCCCCGGGAATCGTTGAGCAGACCGGGCAAGAACTCAGGGAGGGGGACAGATAACAGCCTACTGATTGGATAGTGGTTAATTATATTGTTGCAGATTTAGGGGTAGTGGCCATTGATTGGTTGAGGTTCAACCACAATGTTGCGATGCTGTTTGGAAAATGGATCAGAGATTTCCTGTAACCTGATTGGTCAATATGAGGGCTTTAATCTCTGGTAAACGACCTTGAATGTTATCTTTCAAACTAAGTTTAATCACTGTTCCAAATTAATTTGCCCAAAAATAAAAGTTTGATAGGGGTGGATAAAATGTATCCTGTACAATAAATAATGCGCACAAATACAATGGAAAAACTTTCAAGCTCATTTTATGAGCTAGCGCTTATTTCTAAGTATATGGAAATCTTAAAAGCGGTATGTAATTCAATATGTTAACATAACATTATTCAACATTATTCAGCAGGTTTCAATTGTCTCGTGTTGCACAACGCCCCAAGGCGTCCATATATTCGAAGTAGATGGACACTCTGTTGGGCCTTATTGCATATATATATATATAAACTGGGAGGACTACCCTGTTCCTCCCGGCAATTGTGAGGGATTATTCTGCCCTCTCTTCCTTGATTGACTTTATTTATCTATCTGTTCTCTTAGTCCATTTTTACCTGGGGCTTGAAGGTACGCCTAGCGCTAGGTACTATTGTTTCTTCTGTTTGTTCCCTAGGTGTAGTGTCCTAGTGCTCTGTAGCATTGTCAATACTACACCAAAGTGCTTCCTCACTATAACCTCCTCCACTTAAAGTATGTCAGCCTGTGTCCTGCATCGGGTCGGGTACCCGCGCGTGACCTGCAAAAGCGGGTTGGGTTTGGGTAAGAATGTGAATGTTTTCGTGGTTTGCGGTTCTGGTGCAGGAAAAAAAAAATAATTCTGGTCTGAATTGGAATCACCAAAAACTTTTTCTGTTTTTTCAGCGTACTCATCTGTAACCCTTTCCCAAATAACGTTTTAGAAGATAAATGTAGGTGTTTTGGGAGGAGTCAACTGACTAAGCAGTGTTCTCAGTTTGTATTGCCACTTGTTTGATATTGCGCAAGATCCTTTTATCACGTCTGCTTGGTGATATTAAAAACGTCTGAGGACGAGGTGAAACAAAAGATAATGCAGGGTTTATATCATGAAGTAGATAATAGTTAATGGGGTAAATCACAAGTCTAGAATTCTTTTGGAATCATAGTGAATGAAAATAATGAACATGTGCCTGGACTTGTTGCTTGTAAAACCTGTCATTATGTTTTTGTGAACGACAGCCAGAGAACTGGTACATCTCTGCAAAGGCACAGGTGCATGACTTGTGGCAAGACTGGTGGCATAAAAGGAATAGACAAGATATTTTATAGTAAAGTAAGTAGAGGTAGTTAATATGTTACAATGTTAAAATATATCCAGATCCCTAGAGAAAGCTACCACGCTATATAGCCTATTGGGGGGGTGACCCGGTCCTTGAAAACAAACCTTAGCAACTTGGACTCCATTTTCCCCTTTTCCATTTTATTTAAACCTTTGTTTGTACTGCTTTCTCCTCCTGTCCATTAATGGAGGGAAGTTAGGACGTTTTAATATGTTTAATGCCATTTTGGTGCATAAACTCTCCAAATATTTCTCTGGAGAATTGGAGGACATTTTCAGTAACTGATTGTGACGAAGTGCCCGTCCCTGTGTGTATTTTCTGCTCCACCAAAATCCATCTCTCTCTTTGTTTTTTTTCCTGTTTCTGGTCGGACGTCCCCCACTCTGGCCGTCTTTGTGACATGTGGTGTCATCGTGGGATTACCAGCGCCACCTAGATGCTGACCAGAGCAGGGACCACAGTTTTTTTGGGGGGAGGAGGGACGACATTTGTTTTTTTTCATGTGTGGGGAAAAAAAAAAGAAAAAAAGTGTTTTTGGATTACAAAAAAATAAGATGATGGGGAACGTTGGAAATGCTGGGAACACCATTTCTACCCAGTGCCCTTCGTGAACCCGGCAGCCGTGGTGATAAACTACTTGGCTGCCGATATGGGACTGTCCCAGCAGGTTGCATTCCCAGTGGGAGGAGCCACGCCTACCTGCATCCTCAATGGGCTGAAAGGAGACGACATGCAGCTCCCATCTCCATCAGCAGAGGAAGAATGCCTGCTGATTTCGCCTCCAGCGCCAGAGGGAGAGGAGCCGTTGCTTCCATCTCCAGTGCCAGAGGGAGAGGCCCCACCGCTGTCTCCAGAGCAGGAGGGAGAGCCACACCAGTCCCCTGCAAGTAAGGGAGAGCCGCACCAGTCCCCTGTAATAAGGGTAGACTGCACGCCACTCCTACCTCCGCCACTAGGAGACTACAGGCGACTATTCCAGGAGACTACATGCTTCCACCACCTCCACCGGCAGGAGCAGAGCAGCAGCAGCTGCCTCTGACTCCACCACCTCCACTGGCAGGAGCAGAGCAGCAGGAGCTGCCTCTGCCTCCTCCACAAGCAGAGGGTGAATGCCTGTTGTGTCCCTGTCCACCAGCAGAGGGTGAATGCCTGCTGGGTCCCTGTCCACCAGCAGAGGGTGAATGCCTGCTGGGTCCCTGTCCACCAGCAGAGGATGAATACCTGCTGGTATCACTTCCCCCACCACCAGAGGATGAATGCCTGCTGGTATCACTTCCCCCACCAGCAGAGGATGAATGCCTGCTGGTATCACTTCCCCCACCATCACGAGGAGAGGAGCTGGAGCTGCCTCTGTCTCCATCACCATCAGGGGGAGAGGAGCAGGAGCTGCCTCTCCCTTCACCAGAAAGACCAGGACTAGATGCTGACGGTCCTCAGCAGCCCTTGCATAGGCTGCTGAGGGAAGCACTGGGAAGAACCGTCCGACCGCAGTGGCGGAGAAGAGGGCCAACACCCGCACCCCAGCTTGTCCTGACTCCCTGCCTCGCTTCGCTCAAGGATGCCTGCCTCACTTCGCCCAAGGATGCCTGCCTCGCTTCGCCCAAGGATGCCTGCCACACTTCGCCCAAGGATGCCTGCCTGGCATCGCCTTGGGCTGCCTGTCGCTCTGCATCGCCTGGGGCTGCCTGTCGCTCTGCATCGCCTGGGCTTGCCAGCCGCTCCGCATCGCCTGGGGTCGCTGGAATTGCGAATTCTCTGGAATTTTCTGTTATATGTTGTGTGTTGTGTGTTCGGTGAGTGGAGAACGGGATTGGAGACAGAGGTAAAGAGAATAATAATAATCATTAAAAAGAGCTCACCGTGTTTTTTCTGTATAGTCCGTTTTGTTTGTCTGTTTATTTTGGCTACCAGTGCCGTGTCCTGTATTTTTTGTTTGTTACAACCTTTTTATTTTCTGTTCTGTTTATTTATTAAATGCGAAAGCATTCGCTCAGCTCCACCAAACTCCATCTCTCTCTTTGTTTATTTTCCTGTTTCTGGTAGGATGTCCCCCACTCCGGCCGTCTTTGTGACACTGATTCAGGTAGTCTTGTCTCAAAAATGAATCTGTCAATAGTAGATATCATAGGATGTGTTTTAATCCATTTTGAGTAAGCATCAACTATCACCAGGAGTATTTTTTCCATAAAGGGGCCTGCACAATCCAGATGAAGTCTAGTCCATCTCTGTCACCATTCCCATGGATGTAGGGGCGCCTCTGGAGGAGCATGACAATTCAATTGACAGGTGGTGCATTTCTGGACTTTCTTCTCAAAATACTGATCCATTCTTGGCCACCAAACATAACCAAGTGCCAGACTTTTCATGCAGACTATATCTGGGTGTGTCTCGTGCAACAAATTCAGAACTTTTGGTTAACCCCACTCAACCATTTGTAACAAACCTGCATACCCTGGAGACCACAGAGTTTCACTTAGTTGCTAAACTGATCTATCTCGCATCTAATGGTGAGATTGAGAGCCATTCCATTAAAATAATTGTTTCTGTGGGCAGTGGTATTTTTGGTGGGCTTTCTGGTAAGGGAAGTCTGCTAAGTGCATCAGCATTGCTCAGGGCCTGCCCTGGTTTATATTGGAAACTATAGTCATAAACAGCATTTCATTTCATTCTAGCAGGCCATTAATGGTAGTGGCTTATGGTTATTAAACTAGCTTTGGAGGGCCTTGTGATCAAAATTTATTGCAGTGTCTACCAAACAGACAAGAGTGAAACTTATTTACTCCAAAAATAACAGCCAACCCTTCCTTCTAAAGCTACGAATACTTTTTCTCCGCTGGTGTTATAGAATGTGATGCATAGCTGATTGGCCATGCCGAGCTGTCCAGCATCTTATGTGAAACCACAGCTCCCAATCCATGTGGAGGTGCATCACATGGCAACACTGTTTCTTTCTATTGTAGTACACTGTAGCAGGGGAGTGTGGACTTTCCCCCTCTCTGAATGGCTGAGAGGCGAGTCTTGGGAGATTGCTAGCCGTATAAAAAAAATGCTCTGCTGTTTCCTCAGGTCTGCCCTCTTAGATACGTTGTGTGTACGGAAGCGCTGGTCAAAGACCGAGAAACCAGCTGGGAGAAACACGGCAACGAACAAGGCAAAGAGTGACAGTGGGGAACCCTTGGGCAGACCCCGAAGTATTGTTTAGAGCAGGCAGGGAGTCGCTAGAGTAGGTCGGTGATTCGGGTCGTGCGGGTAGCGACGACTGGGATAATGCTGCCGAGTGCAGCACCTTTTATTTGTAGTTTTATTATTGTGTTATTTTTCCTTGTTCTTTTCGCCTTCTGTTTTAATTATTATTTCTTTGAGCACCTGCCAGTGCGCCTGCAGTGAATTCGTTTACCAACTTTGGTATTTCCGTGGTGCTGTCTATCATCGTTGATAGGCAGCCCACAGACAACAGTGCCCTTTGCCGGTGAAAAACAAGAACTGTCCTAAAAATAAAACTGGGCACCTGGGTGGTATTCCAAGTACAACTGTTCTGTCTCCTGTGTCAGTGAATTACCCACCACCCTTTCACATACACCAACATATCTGATGATTGCAGAAGAGTCTTTGCCTTAATAAATGCATTTGCCCTCAAGGACTGGAGTTTGACACCCCTGCCCTAAATAGATGACCTCAGGAGCCAGGAAAACACACTTGCCTTTTTTTAGATGCATACCTGACTTTGAGAGCTTTTGTAACACTTCATCTCAGTTTTTAAGTGCTCCTGTTCATTTTCCCCTGTGATGAGATTATCCTCCAAGTACACACAGAAGTGAGGTATAACCTGTAACAGTGTGTCCATTGCTCTCTGAAATATGCCAGGTGCTGCTGACACCCCAACTGGTAAGCGGTTTGAGCAAAACAGTAAAGGTCAAGATTATTTTCAAACTCTCCTGCTCACCTACAATGCCCTTCATCACGTAGGTCCCGAGTACCTCCTCAACCTGCTGACCTGCTATGTCCTGCTCATCAGTGGCTTGTGGTCTGAGCATATAGTAAATGGCCTTCCGTACAAGTATTGGTGACATTTCTTCACCCCAAACAAAATTAACCTACTCTTTGAATGTTCTCTTGCTGTTGTAATAAAAAACATTTTGGAATTGGTTTTAGCCCATTTAGCAATGTTTATTTCTATTTCTCTCTTGGCCTTTCGAACTTCTATTTTGACTTGCATTTGCAGTGATGTGTACTCTTTCTGTGTACTTTCTTTTTGGTCCTTTTTTAACGTGCTGTAAAGTGCCTTTTTTCAATGAATATTTTTTTTTAATTGATCTATTAAACCATTTTGGCAATTTAGTTTTACATTTAGATTTGTCTACTTTAGGGATGTAATTGTTTTGCGCCTCTAGTACTACATTTTTGAAGAACAGCCTTCCTTTTTTTGTGGATGTTTTCTCTATTTTACTCCAATCTACTTCTGTCAGTCTCTGTTTCATACCTTCATAGTTTGCTTTTCTAAAATTGTAAACCTTAGCTCTAGTCATTACTTTTTGGGTTTTAAAAAGCACTTCAAATGATACCATGTTGTGGTCTGAGTTTGCTAAAGGTTCTCTGACCTCTGTTTTAGTTATTCTGTCTTCGTTATTTGAAAAGACTAAATCAAGGCATGCCTCCCCTCTAGTTGGTGCCTTGACAAATTGTGTTAGGAAGCAGTCATTTGTCATTTCCACCATTTCGATTTCATCCATCGTGCTCCCCACCAGGTTTTCCATTTTATATGGGGGAAGTTGAAATCAGAGTTCCACTTCTTTCAGCAAAACACAAAAAAACTGTGATTGCAGTGGGCTAAGGAACAAAAACACTGGAGGATTGGAAAAACATTGCCTGGTCTGATGAATCCCAGTTCCTGCTGTTTCACGCTGATGGGAGGACTAGGGTATGGAGAAAACCACGTGAGTACATGCATCCATCATGCCGAGTGTCAACATTGCAGGCTGGTGGTGGTGGTGTGATGATGTGGGGTGTGTTTTCATGGCACACATTGGGCCCCTTGATAAAAGTAGAGCAACTTTTGAATGCCACAGGATATCTGAACATCATTGCCAATCAGGTGCATCCCTTCATGGCAGCAGTGAATCCATCTGCTAATGGATTTTTTCAGCAGGCTAATGCCCCATGCCACAAGGCTAGAATTGTCCAGGAATGGTTCCACGAACATGACAGTGAATTTAGCTTACTGCAGGGGTCTGCCCAGTCACCAGATCTCAATCCAATTGTGGGATGAGATGGAACGAGCTGTTTGGAGTAGAGATCCAGCCAACTCGACACAACTGTGGGAAGCATTGAAGTCAACATGGGCCAGCATCCCTATGGAACGCTTTCGACACCTTTTAGTGTCCATGCCCCGACGACTTGAGGCTGTTCTGAAGGCAAAAGGGGGGTGCAACTTAATATTAGGAAGGTGTTCCTAATGTTTTGTAGTCTCAGTGTATTTTTTACCATTGTTTTGTAAATATCTGGACTGTAGTTTATTTACCACAGGAAATGCATTTTCATATGTGTTGTTTGAAATGAGTATCTTACTTTTCAAGAAATCTATTGCAAACTCTCCAATATGTTAAGAGTTACTAGAAATCCTATATTCATCATATATTAAAATGCACCACAGTCAACAGCCAGGCAGATTTAAACATCTGTATGCCACATGTGTAGGGCAGAATGTATTATTACTGTAACCCCTGCAGCATTAAAGCCAATTTTAATGCTTTGAATCCTGAATAGTCTGTATGTTAGCACAATCAGCATTTGTGAAGGTTAGACAATATTCAGTGGTCTTTAAGACTCACATCCAACAGTAATGCAATGATTGTACATGAAAGTTATGCAATTAAAAATGTCAGCTAGGATTTGTTTTACTTGAACCATCAAATAATTTGTACTGATCAGAATCCGATTTTTAGGAATTTGTGTTGCTTCCCAGGGTTCTTATTCACTTTTGCTTTCACAGTGCACAGTGACAACATGCACATTCAGTAACCACACAGAGAGAGGAGAAAGTCATTCTAACTAATGGTCCTGTGCATGATCCTCTGTTCTGTGTGCTGGTTTTACTTCTGGTAATGTTGATCCAAGAGACTGCAGTGCCAGACCTGACAATTGCTTGAATCTTAACCAGGGATTATCATGATTCCTCCTTATAATAATGAATGTCTGTTGTTATCTCCTTCACAGTTTGGGGCTATTGAGCTGTGAAGTGTTGTCATGGACAGCTTGGCGGTGACATCGGAGCAGGAAGAGGCAGACAACAATACTGCAAGGTAAAGCGCTGGTGCCCGGATTTATTATAAAATAAATATTGAAACAAACAAAACTCTTTACAAAACAAAAGGCATGATGGCCAAGACAAACAGACACCAAACATGGAAGCAAACAAATATTGTGTCGGTTTTACAGCCAGCATGAGTAGCAATTGCTATTTATATCTTTAGTTCTCTTTACCTTACGTTTGGCCTCTGATCAACCCTACCATGATGAGCGGCTGATCCACTCTTTTATACAGCTGTGCCTGGGCTCGATTGCTTGTTAATAATTCAATCAGGGCACATTCTGCATGTGAAGTGATTTGGCAGGGAAGGTTATTAACCCTTTCTTGCAATGCAGCTTTCTGATTGGTAATGTATATTACAGGGTATGTTGTTGTAAGCGAAGTACTTTGCATACATCTCATTAAATGTATTTTTACATGAAACACAGAATTTATTTTAATGCCTACGCCTTTAGCACTTGTGACTTAGCATAGTGTAATTTTTGTGTATTTTTGCAAGCTTGGGGGCATAACAGCATAAAGTAAAGACAGGTTATGAAGTGTATTTAAATAGTTTCATATTTCAGATGCTGCATTTAACCACAAAACAATAGATTTAAAAAAATGCCGTACGACAGGGTACTTATTAGTAACATTTAATGCATAGTTATGTTAATGCATGTCACTTCTTCAGTTAGCTACTGACAGTGAGTAATGGAAGACGATGCTATTAAAGAACTGCCGAGCGCATAGATTAGTATGAACCCGTCCCAGGACAAATCCATCCGCATTTCCCGGGTGCTAATTTTGAACCCTGCAATTCCTCCAAAAGAGATTTCAGTACATCATTGACTCCATTAGTAAATATTGAGGAGTCATCTTTTTTATCAGTCAGGATTTATTTATACATTTTATACATTAAATTATTAGCAAGTACACAAGTTTTGATATGAAAGCTGAACATTGAAATCAATCTTATGTGATTTTTAAAAGCCACTATTTGATATATTTACCATTGCTTAATCTAAGTTAAAAAATGAAAGATTGTGGTGGAAATTGAACTTGCTAACTTCTTATTCAATTTTTAATAATGGTCTGATAGTCTCTCTTCCTTACCCTTTTTCTTTTAATAGTGGTCTGATACTCTCTCTTCCTTCAGATATTTTTGGTATTTTTAAATATTACTATTTTGTTGAGTTGTCTCAAGTTCACATTCAGTTAACAATGTTTTTTGTTATCTAGTGTTAGCCATGGTGCAGACAATGAGTCAAACCAATATGTTCGTGTAGGGCGAACTTATTGTGATTGTTTGTACATGTTGCCCATCCTCTAAATACTAAATACATTTTTATTTGAATTTAACTTTTTAAAAGACAAAACATTTGGCAAACACGTATTATATATATATATATATATATATATAATAATATAATATAATATATTAATATGTGTGCATAAATACAGATATATATAATTCTCTAGATATATATATATATTAGATATATATGATATATATATAATATATAATATATATATATAGTGTAATAACATTGCTGATTAAGTAACGCCACTTATTAATGGTCGGTAGTAAAAACCCAGCCATTATTAATGCTTAGTCAGGAATGTCAAGTAATTTGAAATGAAATTGCGCCTCCAGGGAAGGTCATTCCCACTGCTATATCATATATATATGATATATATATATATATATATATATATATATATATATATATAAAAATATAAAATGAATGGAAAAAAGTGGAGGGGCAAAATATATTGTTTGATCCCCCCATATTCAAAGTGGTGGGGCACATGCTCGTTCTGCCCCAAGGGTTAGGCGACTTTGGGCACAGTTACCATCAGTACCACCAACATCTATTTTCACTGTATCTGAAACAGAGAACATACCTGGGATATCAACATCCTTTGCTGGCATTTTTGGAGCTCAAGACCTCTTAGAGCCTCATTTTTACCATGCAGTATTTTGTTTGTCATATTCACTATTGTTGATACAATGCAGTAAATTAGATTTACCACATTGTGGGTACTATTGTGAGCAGTTAATATATTCTTAAGAGCAATAAATTAAAGAACCTCCAAGAACTGTAGGGGATAAAGAGATACCTTCGATAGTCAAGATCTCGGTGGGACCTCCAATTAGAGCTGTTGGTACTATTATAATGTACAAACCCGTTTCTAATATCTCTCTCTGAAAACGATAGTGGATTTACACGTTACAACAAGTCGAAAATAGACCACATTCCAGACTGTTCAAAGTTCATGAATCGTGTTTGTTCAACATGAGCAAATGATTCAATACTGGGAATCTCTTCTTAGAAAGATGGTATTTATTAAGCATGCAATAAAATAAGTTTGAAAATCACACAAAACAGTTACACAATTAAATGTCACATTAAAAGCATTACAGTGAGAACTAAAGTTTAAAACAACAATTCACCAAAGAAATACTAGTACATACTGACACAAGTGGTCACAATACCTAAATAGATATTTTAAGAGTATTGTTACCTATCCTGAAAAGTAGTCACTTTCTGCGTTCTGTTGCCTTGTGTTTTTCCAAGTGTCAGGGCTCCCAACCTTGATAGATAAATACTTAGAGCTGAGGGCTCCAGGTGCAGTCTTTAGTTTCTTAGCGTCTTCTTAGGTCTGAGGCTAGCGGGTCTGGGGAAGCTAGAGGGTCCTGGGGAGCTAGCAAAAGGTTTGGGGCAGCATCAAAGGTCTGGGGCAGCTAGCAAAAGGTCTGGGGCAGCGAGGAGCTGGGCTAAAGCAGGGGTTTTATACTTTTCAAACAAAGAGATTGTTTGAATTTCCCACTGCATGCTTCGATTGGCTATTTTGTAGCACATGGGCTTGCAATCTTGATTGATTGCTCACCCCCCTTCCTCTGTCTGATTATCATAATCTGGAAAGAGGAAACTTTAAAACATGCATTACTTGGGTTCCCGTTATTTTTACCATAAGAAATTACATTTTTTTAGACACCAAACATGTCTGGTTGTAATTTTGGTTATGGTTTGGTTTTGGTTATGGTTTGGCATTGCAAACAGTTTAATTCTCTTAGGGATTTATTACTTGGGTTATTCTATACTTTTTAGGCAATTAAAGAATAAAAACGCTTGCATCTTGCACTCAGTGGTATTAAATCATTATGTGAAATTTGTCTTAAATCTTAAGACATTTTTCTCTCTTTTTCAGACTCCTATGCTAAACCACCTCTCTCTCCCTAGATGGGTTAATTAAATCACAGAGACGGGTTTGATTAGCCATTTGGTTCCTGAGTGCCTGGTGCATTCAAGGTGTGAGATTGATCGTTATCTATAGGCAAAGCTAGACAAATTAGATTAAGGTTCATTCAATGTAGATTCCTGATAATATAACATCATAAGAACATAACATAGGAAAGTTTGTGACATCTGCAATATATTTGTGATGACAGTGCCTATAGAACCTACAACATGTTAAACAACATGTAGTGTTTTTTCCATTTCTTTATTTGCATTGAATTAATGAGGTTGAATTATGTAAAAAAAAAAAAAAAAGCCTTGGAAATACTGCTGATGAGGCCTCTGATATTCATCTGGGTCTTTACTACGTGCTAAAATTACCATTAATGGGAAGCAGGCTTTAATTATTTAGAAACACACTATAAAAAGTGTTTTCCTTTTAAAGTCTGTCCAGCACTTTTTAAGAATCTCCACTGTGTACAGGCAGACGCCAGGGCCTTAATGCATGTCAATATACCCTCCCAGATGGCCTGCTTGCTGCACAAAGGGGTTTTAGTGGAGAGGGAGCCATACAAGGCATTATAATTATTGACCAATCAGTGACCAGTATCTCCAGTTCTTCTGCTGAGAACTTTCTGAGGACCAGCAGCAGAGGCGGACGCCTGCTCAGCCCTTCTTTTTTCATAAAGATTCTAAAGCTCCAGCACCCAGGGATTGCAGGGTTTGAGTATCCTGATGGGCCAAGGCAAAGAACACAGTGGAATGCTGGGACTTTTACTACCATCCCCACCTTTATCATTAAGGTGACCATATGGCTCTGAGTTCAGCGGGACAGTTTGGGACAGTTTAGGTTTTTCAACTCACATCCAAATGCATTCTGGTAAGCGTAGTCCTGCTTCTCTTAAAGGAAAGAATGGTACCTAAGGCAGGTAAAACATTCCAGAATGCCTTGGTGTGGCAAAGTGCCAGCCCCTGTGTGTATTTTGTGTTGTATGTTGTGTGTTAATGCTGGTGTATAGTCATTGGTACACGGGATATAAACGGGTCTGTGTAACACAAGTGTTTAAAATGTATATTTGTATTTAGGCACGAGGATTGTACAGCACTTCACGTGCAAGTAAAAAGTAATAATATGTGAGCACAGGGAATTGCATTTTATTAATTCACGTGCAGTTGTACCACGACTCCAATTATGTTTATCTGTATAGTCTGTTTTGTTTGTCTGTTTATTTTGGCCTCACGTGTTGTGTGCTGTTTTTGTTACAACTTTTTTATTTACTGTCTGTTCATTCATTAAATGCTCAGTGCAAGCAAGTGCTCAGCTTCCCCAAAACTCCACCTCTCTGTTGTTTATTTCCTGGTTCCTGGGTTTCTGGTCTGACGTCACCCACTACAGCCATCTTTGAGACACTTGGGTTGTGAGTTGAAAAGCTTGAACTGTCCCAAACTGTCCAGGTGAACTCGAAGCCATATGGTCACCTTATTTATAATGTGGTAACCTGTCGCAACACATAGTAAAATATTGTGTGTTAACAGGTGGTGGTATATCAGGTCTTTCAGCAGTAAAAAGGGAAAAAATACAATGCAGTGCGATAAACAGTTAACATGCAGTAAAAGGGGGAAATTACCACCCTTTACTGAATCAGGCCCTTAGAGGGAATGTGTCGAGACACAGGTATTTATTTGTGATACATATTTAATAATGAAAATATTACTTTTGAGTATATTTAGCAACAGAATCTATTTGTGTTTTTTCTTTTCAGTTCTAGAACAACTAGAACTAAAGTTAATTTAAACAAAGCTTAGCAAGCTCTAAGCTCCTTCTTGATAGGAGTAAATAGTATTTAAATAGTATAATATTCTAATTACATTATGTGTGAGGTGTCTACAGCTTTCAAAATTTCACATTCAGTATACAGTATATTTTTACAATAGTTTTTCTTCCAGCAGGCCTAATGCAATTAGCATTTAGCTGGGGGAAAAATTGGAAAATTATTCAATATACAGACAATTTTTTATTCAGATTGAAATCATGTATGATAAACCATGATAGAAGTGTATCCACTCACGCTATGGGTGTTAACTGAATTTATCCAATTGTCATTATTATTTAGTAGCAAGAATTCTTTGCCAACCTTCTGTCTTTACCAACCTCTCAGTGATGTATTTTCAAACTAAAAAGGCCTGTCAATTTAGGTCACTGCTCTAATTTGTGTCTTAGATAATTAAATTCTATCACAGCACTATTTTCAGATAATTGAATTATGTTGTGTTACCCAAGTTGTTCTACTTGTAAAAGCCACAGAGAAAAGCTTTTGGGCAGAGGCAAGCACGACAGGTCCCCTCTGACCCAGATCACTCATACTGTATTAGCAGTGGCACTGACCTTCCCTGGAGGCACAATTTAATTTCAAATTATTGGACACTCCTGACTAAGCATTAATATTGGCTGGTGTCTTTCAGCAATTAATTATCCAAGGAGACTTACAGGTGTATATATACGCTGAACAGAAATATAAAGGCAACATGTAAAGTGTTGGCCCCATGTTTTATGAGCTGAAATAAAAGATCCCAGAAATTTTCAATCTGCACAAAAAGCTTATTTCTCTCAAATTTTGTGCGCAAATTTGTTTACATCCCTGTTAGTGAGCATTTCTCCTTTGCCAAGATAATCCATCCACCTGACAGTGGTGGCATATCAATAAGCTGATTAAACAGCATGATCATTACACAGGTGCACCTTGTGCTGGGGACAATAAAAGGCCATTCTAAAATGTGCAGTTTTTTCTCACACAACAGAATGCCACAGATGTCTCAAGTTTTGAGGGAGCGTGCAATTGGCATGCTGACTGCAGGAATGTCCACCAGAGCTGTTGCCAGAGAATTGAATGTTCATTTTTCTACCATAAGCCGCCTCCAACGTCGTTTTAGAGAATTTGGCAGTACGCCCAACCGGCCTCACAACCACAGACCACGCCAGCCAAGGACCTCCACATCTGACTTCTTCACCTGCGGGATCGTCTGAGATCAGCCACCCGGACAGCTGATGAAACTGTGGGTTTGCACAGCCAAAGAATTTCTGCACAAACTGTCAGAAACCATCTCAGGGAAGCTCATCTGCGTGCTCGTCGTCCTCATCAGGGTCTTGACCTGACTGCAGTTCGGCGTCGTAACCGACTGCAGAGGGCAAATGCTCACATTCGATGGCCACTGGCACACTGGAGACTGTACCGGGCAGATGGCAGACAGTGTGTATGGCGTCGTGTAGACGAGCGGTTTGCTGATGTCAACGTTGTGAACAGAGTGCCCCATGGTGGTGGTGGGGTTATGGTATGGGCAGGCATAAGCTACGGACAACGAACACAATTGCAGTTTATCTATGGCAATTTGAATGCACAGAGATAGTGTGATGAGATCCTGAGGCCCATTGTCGTGCCATTCAGTTCCCGCCAATATCCAGCAACTTCACACAGCCATTGAAGAGGAGTGGGACAACATTCCAAAGACCACAATCAACAGCCTGATCAACTCTATGCAAAGGAGATGTGTCGCGCTGCATGAGGCAAATGGTGGTCACACGAGATACTGACTGGTTTTCTGATCCGCGCCCCTACCTTTTTTTTTAAGGTACCTGTGACCAACAGATGCATATCTGTATTCCCAGTCATGTGAAATCCATAGATCAGGGCCTAATGAATTTATTTCAATTGATTGATTTCCTTATATGAACTGTAGCTCAGTAAAATCTTTGAAATTGTTGCATGTTGCATTTATATTTTTGTTCAGTATATATATATAGAGACAGTGACGGTCAAGGCAGAAACGGTAGGAAACATGAACAGGCTGGAGGTTGCAGTTGAATGCTTGTTGCACACTTTTATTTATTTACACAATAAATCAAACAACAAAACAAAACCTAGCTCATACTAAGAGTCTAACTACACTTTAAACAGTCCCTATCTAACAGACTGAATGGCTAAGCCGTTTACCAGCCAAACACTTCTTCACACAATTTACTTAACAAAACATTGGTTTTACACAATACCTTTTCCTTAAGTTACACACAGTACTTCTCTCTCTCTACTCTCTGGTAGTCTCTCCTAATGGAGCTGCAAGCTCTCTTTTTATACTCTGTGGCTGTCCCCAATCAGCATTTTGTTAGACAATTAGAAGATTCCAAAAGCAAGTGGAATTATCCATTCTGAGACCCCACTATAAACAAAATATGACACCTGGTGGCAAAATGCCAGATTGCAGTTATTCAGGGAATAAAGCTCTTTGCATTCTTAGACTGATATACCAGTGTGACAGAAATATAATGAACCATGGTTATAAATCTCCCTCCCAACCTGTGAGGGAGCTAAACAGCGAAAGTAGAGCCCTTTGGATGGGCTGGCCTGACAGTTCTTTCCCAGGGTTGGGAAGTCAGTCAGTCTGTTTGAAGGAGAGACTCCGTTGAAAGAACATATTGACCCGGAAGGGAAACGACATAGCAGCTGCAAATTGTAGAGACAGCTGCACTTGTTTACCAAGGGATCATGCATGACGGCATAAAAGGGGCTGGAGAATCCCAATCTACTCCTTCACTTGGTTCGCACTTGAAATTGAAGGACCGTGAGAGACGCAGTAACCACTGTTTCAAAGAGAGAATATTTGTGAGTGTTTTGTTTGTTTGTGTTGTTAGTAATTGTCTGTGTTTGTAAACCACCAGACGGCTAACAAGTATCCAGAGCTGTCGCCTTGGGCCAGCACAAAGCTGGATCAACACTTCACCACAGTCACTATAAATAATTGTTATCACCCACCACAAGCACTACTGCATGCACCTGGACTGGTGATCGTGGCAAGGATTCTTGTGGGGCGGATAACATGTGTTTATTATTTGGGCTGCAATCCCTGTCTTTTGTTCTCCGTGCTTTACACATTGATGTGTATAGCCCGAGCTTATTGTTTGGTTGTCAGACCAGGGTTTACAAAATAAAACATCCCTTTTTCCAATCCGGATTACAATTGTCTGTCTGTGATTATTCCTGCACTGCATCACCTCTGCACCTGCTCACAATCAGCAGCCACTTTGCCACAACCGGTTATCCACCACTTTATCACATACCCCTCCCCTCAGCTAAAATCTACTGGTTGGAGCATCAGAACTACTCCAGCAGTGCACTCTAGACATCAGCATTTGCATTTTGGGAGCCACTGTGATGCTTAATGACAAATTTATGCTATAGTAGGGGCAGGTACCACCTGGTGAGTAAGTGGAGGTAATCGGTTACTAGTGTAAATTCTCGGCCAAAGACGTAATATCTGAGGGATTCAACAGCCCATTTTCCTGCTAAACATTTTTTCTCGAAGACTGCATAGCGTGTCTCTCTTGTTAGTAACTTCCTGCTGAGGAAGAGAATGGGGTGCTCCTCCACATTTACAACCTGGGATAGCCCACATATGAGACATCTGTCTGGAGAATGAAATGCTTTTTAAAATCAGATACTATTTACACCGGGTCACTGTACAGGATATTGCTTAGTGTTTGGAATGCGTGTTCCGCACGCTCATTCCACCTAGGGCAAAATGTTTGTGAATAAAACACTCCACCACTCTCTCTGCTGCCACCTCAAATGTTCTCTGGCCAACAGAAGATGTAGATTTCATTTCTGTTGTGGATCAGTTGGATGTGATGGTCCTGGGCCAGTGTGGTGACCCTCTGCCTTCCAGGACATGGCCTGTCCCTCACATAGCAGGTTTCCTGGTTTCTCTGGACTAGTCTGCTGATTGTTGAAGCAGAACATCTCATTCTCCAGACAACTTCTCTCAAAGACAGGCCCGCCTTCAATCATGTTGATAGCAACAATGCGCTCTTCATTACTCAAGCGGAGAATGGTTGTATCTTTTGCTATTTAAAATCATGTCTTTTTGAATGGCTATTACACAAATTCGTAATCAACTCATTTTTTGCAATTTTAAACTCAACTCAAATACAAAATATCGAGCAACTGGCGTTTTTATGAAATCACATGACTTGAGCTCAGTATTTTGTTATCCCAAGGAACAATATTACTCATACAATCAACAGTCTGCTCACTATTTAAAATGTAAATAACATTATGTATGTGCCCAATGAGCTAGTGATGTAAAATATATTGTAGCGATCTTGGTTAACGCAGGCAGGCGAACCTGGGATCTCTCGCACTAAAGCATAGTGTCGATACCACTGTACAAAAGGGCCGGCTCCTTTGCAAGGATCAGTGTGTGATTACATCACCTACCAGCACTGCTGCTGCCTTCCCCCATGCATGCTACACTATATTAACAGATTAATCAGTTGATTGCAGATTCATTTTTTTTACAATTTAATATGTCTTTTTTGAAATGGGCATTTTGAAATCCTATTCCCAACATGACATATTCGAAATGAACATTGCTGCACATTAATTTGAAGGCAAAAGTCCACGTCAGTGTTTGCCATAAATTGCATAGTTGATAAATATTAGAAACAATTATCATAACGCATTTTACCTTGCACCGGTTTACCACATTGCCAGAATTTGCGCAAAATTTTCTAAAATGGAAAGGGATGTGTGATACAGAATCGGGATACAGATGGAGGTGTGCTTCACGCTTTTCAAACACTGGCCCAACTTGCAAGGTACATGTTTAGCATAGTGATCATCAACGTTATGTTTGGTTGTGATCCTATTATTTTCTGTTATGAGAACTGTAATAAACGAAAACCAAAACGGTGAAGTGTTTTTTCATTGTACAATGCCCCCTTTTCTAAAACATTTTGAAGAGGTTATTTAAGTTAAATGTGAGTTTTCACTTGTGCGCACATCTAAAAAAATGGCAGAAGTAAACAAGAGTAATGATATTACTTTATAAAATGACAAAAGACACACTTTGTTTCTTGTGAAGAAACCACAATACCAGAGACAAAATAAAAATAGAAGTCTAATTTTATACTGTTTCTGCCTGAAAAATCTTTTTCTGGAATTGATCACGGTAATTAATCTACACAGAAACTCAACAGAGAAGCACACAGAGCATATTATTGTAAGATAAGTAATAAGTACAAAATAAATAAAAGAAACAGAGATATATGTTCTAATCCAAGGCTAATATTGTCCTGTTGTAGGTGAGTACCCAGGGTCTGGAAAGCATGGGGATGATTTCAAAGAATACCATGGAGATTAAAATGGACAAGTACATCATTAGTAGTTGTAGTAGTGCCTATTGCATAATACATTTGAGGGGTATTTTAGCCCCTATTGTACATTGTTTGACTTTTTTATATCATTTTTTTCACAGCACATCTTTTTGTATACCATTTTTTCATCCCTTTTTTGAGGATATATTGAAAAAAACAACTCCCTCTACAGTAGTTACTATATAGTGTAATATTTCTTAATGCTTGTCATTTAAGGTTTAACTTAAGCGTGATATTACAGTACATGACTGAGAGATACAAGCAGAGGGTACAAAGATTTCAGTATTTTCCGATTCCTTATTTATGGTGAATTTAATATAATTGATCAGTTATTTTTTAAGGCTTATTTTGTATTTATAAATGCATCGGGTACCAATATGTATACATTTTTAAGGTATTTATTAATTGGCACTCAAATTGTCTCAGTTTTTTAAATGTTTACACCGGGATGTGCATATGAGTACCTGCACTTTTTTTGTTGAGAATTTCGACCTGCGTGTAATGGACACTGACTGATTGCAGTTGCGTATTGTTTCAGTTCCTCAGACCGAGACACGCAGGTTCCTAGTTGGTTGCTTGACAACAAAAACAAGAGCTTGCAATTGCTGAACTACAGGAATTCTATCCCGGCCAACTCGGAGTATGTCAACAAATATATTAGGTAAGACAGAGTACTTGGCATTAGAATAATGCATAATTTATGTTAAAGAAGCATCACAACTTATTTGGTTCTTTGTGTCTGCAGAGTTTGTGCTTCTGGGTGCGGGGTAATACGACGATAATTCCTGTGCTTCTTGTCATATTCAGACATATGATACGTTGCTTTAAAATGCAAAAATCTCGATTTACGGTGCTATTGCAATTTGATATCTATTAATAATTAATTTACAATAAAAAATATGTTAATCAGTTTGTATGTACATAGGTATAGCTTGCTATACAAACGCGTACTCACTTTTGATAAGGAAACCTTAACTGTAAATCAAACAACATTTTCAAATGGTTGATTAATTATAGGCAAATCCATAACTACTGTCATTTTTGCAATTTAGAACATAATTGTGACATATTATGACACTCAGTTACTTAAATATACACTGAACAAAAATATAAACGAAACATGCAACAATTTCAAAGATTTTACAGAGTTACAGTTCATATAAGGAAATCAGTCAATTGAAATAAATTAATTAGGCCTTAATCTATGGATTTCACATGACTGGGAATACAGATATGCATCTGTTGGTCAAAGATACCTTTAAAAAAAAAAGGTAGAGGCGTGGATGAGAAAACCAGTCAGTATTTGGTGTGACCACCATTTGCTTCAGGCAGCGGGACACATCTCCTTCGCATAGAGTTGATCAGGCTGTTGATTGTGGCCTGTGGAATGTTGTCCCACTCCTCTTCAATGGCTGTGCGAAGTTGCTGGATATTGGCAGGAACTGGAACACGCTGTCGTACTCGTCGATCCAGAGCATCCCAAACATGCTCAATGGGTGACATGTCTGAGTATGCAGGCCATGGAAGAACTGGGACATTTTCAGCTTCCAGGAATTGTGTACAGATCCTTGCGACATGGGGCCGTGCATTATCATGCTGAAACATGAGGTGATGGCGGCGGATGAATGGCATGACAATGGGCCTCAGGATCTCGTCACGGTATCTCTGTGCATTCAAATTGCCATCGATAAAATGAAACTGTGTTAGTTGTCCGTAGCTTATGCCTGCCCATACCATAACCTCACCGCCACCATGAGGCACTCTGTTCACAACGTTGACATCAGCAAACCGATCTCCCACACGACGCCATACACGCTGTCTGCATTCTGCCTGGTACAGTCTCCAGCATGCCAGTGGCCATCGAATGTGAGCATTTGCCCACTGAAGTTGGTTACGACGCCGAACTGCAGTCAGGTCAAGACCCTGGTAAGGACGACGAGCATGCAGTCTAAATGAATTTTCTAAACGAATACTAAATGAATTGTCCTGAAGCCTCAAATAAACCTGCAGTCAAGGAGAACGAAGTCACAAAGATGTTATTTTTCTAAAAGTAATTGTATTTCATTTTACAAGGTTGTGTTTGTGCATTTTCTGTTTCCCAACAGTTTAAAGTGGTGGAAATTGCCTTGTGTCTGCCTGTTTGTCTTTTGGGGAAAAAAAAAAAAAAAAAAAAAAAAAAAACAATAAGTGTACAGTATGTTCAGTTACTCCTAAATATTGACCTTTTTGTTGGTGACTGTGCCCTCAAGACTTATTCTGGCCTCAAAAGACAACTGTCTTCCATAGGGGCTTGACTCTGTAATGACTCGCCTCCTAGCAGCTGATGAGTACCTACCTCTAAAGTAGAGAGCTTGATCTTTTTGTTAAGAAGTTGGTATCCGTATGGTCTCCAGTTAGTGTCCAGCCCTTGCCTTTACATTCAATTCAACTGGCCGAGATACCAACTCATTAACCCCCGTAGAGCAGAGATTCCCAAACTTTTTTTTGCTGTGCCCCCCCCTTCAGAGATGCATGCCCCATCTGCACTTTCCCCTTCTAATAAACAGTACAGTATTTAGAAAAAGATGATTTTCCCAACAGATAACATATTTTTATGAAGACAGAAGCAACAAAACACAGTACCACTATTCAAATAATTCATAATCGGGAATATAAAAGAACAATAATAATAATCTGGAATATAATGAGTCATATTTACCTCAGTGAGCCTGCTTGCTAGCGCAGTTTGTGGAGAGATTCAACCTCAGATGTGTCTCAACATTCAAGGGATTTCTGTACTTGTTCTTGATGTAAATAGGCGAAGAAAACTTAATCTCCTACTAAAACCAGTTATAGCACAGAAGCATTGTGTAACATACTATACAAAGCTTCCTACACTATATAACTAATACAAATGTGTGTGTATATATTTTCACCCAAGAAATACACACATTCAAAATTGCTTTGAAAAAGTTTGAGAACATCTGTTAATGTATGGGATATATAATACCTTGATACCATTTCTACCATTTATGGTGTGTCAGTCAGTGTTCTAATATTTAAGTTTGTTCTTGTTTAGGCAGATGCATGTTTAAAGTGAAATAAAGAATGGCTGAAGGAATGGATGAGAAAGTGAAGACTCTTCAAACATCATTCGTAAGTGAATCTGTGATACCAGATTGTTTAAATTAACAACACACTACTAGAAACTAACGCAGTGGAAAAGAATAAGCTGAATTCAGCAGTCAGAGCCAGAATGAAATGCAGGTTCAGATAGAATCAGGTGAGATCAATGCACGTTGCTTGTTAACTCAATCAAGATATGAAGGTAAAAAGAAACAACTTCCTTTGATCATTAGTGTTTGATTAAGAAAGCGGTTCAAAATATGTTTAAATGGACATCACGTGATCAAAAATAAAACCTTTGACAGAGAGTATACATTTGTGTTAAACCTACAGTATCATTAAGATAATGGCAGACACCTGTTGATACAATAAAAATAATTTGTCAAATAAAGGGAAAAAGCAGTTAGTTAAATTATAATTTTACTGCATATTAAACTATATTAAACTGGTGTAATCTATCAGGTCTGACGCCACAGCATATGGCTCCTGAACTAAATGCAAAATTCTGCAAATCACTATGGAGAAGTTGAGGGTGGTGATAGTCTGTCAAGTGCATTACAGATTCCTTGGGTGCTACCCAGAAACCTTCATGTGGAAATGATTGATGAAGGAACAAATACAAATTTGAAAATTGTGTTTTGGTCTTGTTGAGGTGGATTTTGAGGGTTTTTAATAAACATCTTATTACCTTTCATTAACTTCATCCTCCTTCCGTGTGTCTTCCAATCATTCTGTTGAAGTTCAGCTTTTTCATTTTTGTTGTTAAAGACTCTGTTTTGAGTCACAGCTTGCTTGCTTTGAAATGTGGATGAAATTCTAGTATCTTCAAATTAGCTGGGAGTTTACATGCTTAAGAGCCATTGCACTGAACTGAACATAAATCAATATTTGATAACGTTGCAAGACAGGGCAAAAAACTATTCAATTTGCCAAAGCCATATGAAGTTAATTTTAAGATTTCCTGTTCTACTTCTAGTGACAGATTTGAAGGTGCAGTGGGAATTCTAGTTCTTTCATCTTTTTATTGGTCGCAGGCTAGGGAACAAGTGCGAGCAGCTGTGCTCTTAATGAATATTAAAGACTGCTCCCTACAGATAGCATAATAGTAAAAGAGCAGAAAACTTAAACGTAATTGTAATGTTTTTTATGCCTCTAGTTCTGTTGCTCAGATATTGAGATGTATTCTTTTCCCACTGACTACCGGTTCATTTTTACTTTTTACTGATGAAGAGAGAGATGTGATTTAAAAAAAATACCAAAGTGTAGTGATTTTGTTAAAGATTAAAATAGCTTTAAAGATATTTATATATCTTAAATCAATAAGAAGTTAACCTGCAAAGCCTAGTCAGATTTTATAAGTCAAGCTGCTACAACTGTTTAAATATGTTCAGCAATTTTTTTTTTCATTGTTAACATCCTGACAACTTTTTAAACTTATAAATTTAAAGTCAGTTTCAAAATGAGCTCTTTTCAAAATGGGCGCTCTCGTGCACTGGGGTTTGAGAAATGCCCTCTAAATCACTGCAAGATGAGCGATTAAACCGCCCCCCCAAAAAAAAAAAAAAAACCATAACAGCAAGTGCTCTGGCTTTTCTGTTCCGTACCACATCATGGATCGTTCTCGCTGTGTTACCTGTTTGACAATGTGGGCAATAATCCTTACACTATCAGTGCACTAGAGCGGACATTTTGAAAAGAGCTTCGAAACAGACTTTAAAATTATAATTGTAAAAAGTTGTCAGGAAGTTACCAATTAAATGAAAAATGACAGGTATGTTATTTAAACAGTTGTAGCAACAGATGGGGATGTGTAACGCTGTATTTTTCGGAACTCTTTAACTGTATTTGTGTCGTTGAATGGGACAGCACTCTTAAGAGGTGTGTAGGTGTTTCTCTTGCCCATAGAAGTAAAACATGACTTGAGTTTTAAGGTTGCCTTATGGTAATGTACATTGTTTCAATGTCTGGCTGTTTTGTTGTAACTGAACCTGCCTGTATTCTCTGGGACACCATTGAAAATTACCAAGAAATCTGAAATTGATCTTCGTGGTTGTCAAAGCTGATAGTTTTTGAAGTTCTTTGTCAAAGTGACATGTTATTGTTACTAAGATCTGCTAGAGTGATATTAACACATACTCTTAATACTAATTAAATATTTAGATGGTAATGCATGCTTAAATAGAATTCCTGGTGCATCATTGCACTTTATAAATATAAACCAGTGCAATCATTTGTGATATAGTCTTTTATAGATACTGTATATCAGGATTGACATGCATATATACTTGCCCATCCGAACTACTCTTTTTCAATACTGGAATCCATCCACTAATTTTAATATTAGTGTAATTCAGATCTGACATTCGTCACAGGTTATTTTGTATTACTCATTTCAATGAGGTGTAATATAATAAATGTCCAGCAGATGGTATACATGTGTCATAGTCTGGGGCCATATTCACAAAGCATTGATCACGTTCTTAGTTAACATGCATTTTTTCTTTAAAAAAAAAAAAAAAAAAAAAAAAAACAAGGGAGGCAAAACATTGATGTTAAAAATCTATATCAAGAGACTCATTTAAGAGTTTCTAGAGTTTCTACATGCACCATGTTTTTTTTTTCTTGCAAGCTCAGCAACATTTAGGCCTATAGTTTGTCACAAAAAGCATGATCAAAATTTAACATGGTGTACTGTAGATACTTCTTGAGAGTTTGTTTTGTTAAGTCCCTTTAATTTGCCTCTAGTCTTATCTCAGATACCTTGCACATTGTTGGTTCATTATTCGTGTGCTTTTGCAGATGATGAAGAGACCAGCATTTAAAAAGTTGGTGAATGAAGTGGACAGTTTTTGTTACAACCAGAAGGTGTCAGCCTCAATGATGAAAACAAATGCAAGGTTAGTGGAATGGGTCACGCTGGTCTAAAGACAGTGTCTTTGGGACAGTGAGATATATGGGGTGTACAAATGTGCCTTGTGTGGTCTACTGTATAAAGAAATAAATATGTGCTTCTTGCCGTAACTGTTCTTTAATTGAATTTTACTTAAGCCTTACATGTACTAAAGTGTTGTTTTATGTTGATGTTGCCAGCACCGTGTTTTGTAATTGTTAAAAGTACAAAACAAGTTTATGTAATGTATAGATACAGTAATGTTTATTCTACATTTTGTTTCTGACAGTTGTAGTTTTAAACATTATTAAATTGTCATTAAAAAGAGCAGTCACACAGAGGGAAAAGGGTAATGCCTAATTCTATTTGTGAATTCCCAGAAGAGACAAAAAAAAAATGATATACAGTACAGTAGGATTTTCTTTATACTTTTAGTATTTATCCCACTTTCCATTGGCGGAATGGGGAGAAACAATTTATACTGTACTATATATTATGCAGTGGATGCCTTAGTGAAGGCATGATGCTAAATATTAAAAATATTTAAGTTTCAAATCCCAAGTAAATCTTGTTGATTAAAAAATATCAAAGCTACATAAATAAAAACAGGTTAAAAAGTAGAATCAGTCCAAAAGATGGCACTGTGGGTCAAGAAAAATAAATGTATTTGTGTAAGTAGTGATATACAAATGGAAAATACAATTCTGCAGCTATTGTCTACCCTTCTACAGTAGGTTGCACATGTATTCTGGGAAATTGTTAAAATGTATGTCTCGTTTTCTGATTTCCTGATATCACTGGTTGTGTACGTTGAGGAACCAGGACATCTGAGCAACTGGGAATTTATAATAATAAATAAACAGTGAACATTAGTGGATCCATCTCAAGTTTCTTTTTTTTTTTCACGTGACAAAAAAATAAAAATAAAACATTTGAAAGTTTCAACAGGAAGAACAACATATAATTATACCCTATAATTAAAAATGAACTCTGATTGGCTGAGCTAGAGGGATAGAATCCCAAGTATTTGCCCTTATACACCTATTTGGTGTTTTTTTTTCTTTTCTTTTAGTAAAAGAAAGCAAGAATGCCCTTATTCCGATTTCTATAGCATATTGCTGGAAATGCTGTTTGAAGTGCACAGGTAAGACTTTTTGTAAAGGTTGCATGCTGCGTGCTTAGATTACAAAGGTAAGAAAACCAGATCTGCCACCACTGTGATATGAATATGTGAGGATGCCCCAGTAGCTTTCACAAAGCATTTCATAATACAACCTATCAGCATATCTGTGCTTTATCTTACTTTAGAAGTAGGCAACTGTAAAGGTTGATAGGGTGATCGCGTGCCTTTTAATATTGATTACACTGCCATGTCCTCTTAACATTAAATGTTATTTTAGCATTATAAAGAGCATGAACACACATATCCCTTTACTGGCTTTTATATTTGTATATTTTGTATGGTTATGTGAATTATTTAAATGGAAAATTCCATGGAACTAACTAAGCCTGTGAGTCAGGATTAGCTGTGTAACAGATGTTATGCAAGCTTCAATGCTGTATGAAATCATATTGCTTATAATAGAAACAATTTAGTATCATAGAAACTGTTTACTGCACAGTACCATCCACTTTTAAAATATAAGATAAAGTAAACTTCTTTTTTTTTTTTTTTTTTTATCCCTCGGTAGAAGCGAACAAATGTTGCAGTCTAGAATACTGGACAAGGTGCTGGGGTGGTATCAAACTAATAAACGCTCACTAAAAACTGTACGTATAAGAAGAACTATTGTTAATCTGTTGTTAGATTTCTGTTTTATGCTATGAATCAGTGGGCAGTGAATGTCGAGCACTGGTAACTGTGGGCTTCCTGAAATGTTATTTTTCTGAGTGACGCATTGCGATGAAGGGATTATTGCAGAGCTTTTTGTAAAGCATAGTGACCTGGTGCATCCTGGGAGCCAGTTACAGTAAGTATTGATTGTGGGCAATGTACAGATATATTTAAGATCTGTCCCAGACCTACCTCTTAACCAGTATCAACTCAATGGTGTATCATCTTCACTGCTTACCTAACAGTTACCCAGTTGAACTTTTAATTTTGAATATGTCTTCCTAACTTTGAAAAATTCAGGCCACACACTCTTACCCTTGACTCCAGTTTGTGCTAGTTCAAAGCAGTTTTTTTTTTTTTTTTTTTTTAATAATTTTATGCTAAATAAGAAATCGTATACATTGTCAACAATTATATGAATCAGTATGTATAAAAATGACTTGTGATAGGGATGGCTTTGTGGTGACGTCAGGCCAGAAGCAGGAACAAAAACAAAGAAAGTACCGCGGCGCAAAAGGCACTATAAACAGTTTTAACAAACAGAAACACTTGCTCACAGAGCGAAACAAAAAAAAAACAAAAAAAAAAAAACATATGTCAGGCTGGGCAATAGCCTTCACTGTCCTGTATTTTATATTTATTTTTACCCTTAAACTCCTCCCTCCCTCGCTCGCTCCGTTCTCTCCTCCGAACAACCCACCCTCAAGTGGGAGCTGCTGACCTCTCCACGGCTACGCTGTCTTACATATACATTAATAAATCATAATGCAAACACAAAATAATAAACTGCACAGGGGTGGAGGGGTACCCTGTTCTAAAATAAATAAACAAATACCTTTCGGCAGGGCTTAGTAAATAAAAACATTTAACAGAATATCAGTCATAATATTCAGAAAGTGATATTATCATGTTTTTATAAAAGAAGGTTGGAGTTGGCAGCTCTGTTGTTTAGTCAGATAAGAGTTTGTTCAGCTTTGTTTTTTACTGTACATTCCCTCCTTCATGCAGAATGCCCTTGTACTTCCACAGAACAGAGTGGAGCATCCGTGGGGTTCCCTGAAGGTAAGCGTGGATCCAATCCCTGTGAACTAGAGACAGTGTCACAGACTTGGCCTGTTTAATTTTCAAGCTGTTTTCAAAATGTCCGCTCTAGTGCACTGATAGTGTAAGGATTATTGTCCATATTGTCAAACCGTTAACACAGCTAAAAACGGTGCATGATGTGCTGCGGAACAGAAAAGCCATCGCACTTTTTTTTTTTTTTTTTTTTTAATCGCTCTTCTTGCGTGATTTAGACGCAGATCTCAAATCCCAGTGTACTAGAGCGGCCATTTTGAAAAGAGCTTTGAAACAGACTTCAAAGTGTAAAAAGTTGTCAGGATGTTAACAATGAAAAGAAAAATTGCAGGTACGTTATTTAAACAGTTGTAGCAATATATGTGGATGTTTAACACTATATTTTTCGTAACCCTGCTACTTTCTCTTTACGTGCCTCTGATATAAATATATATACACTCGCCCATCGCTATACTGCGGATTTGGATATATCGCGGTCCTAGTCTAACTGCGTATGCCTGACCTGCAATACACATAGGCATTTAGATTAAAGTACTCTTCATTTTATTTTGTACTGCACATCACAAACAACAATATACCAAAAATTTTAAAACAAAGTATTAATATCGTACTGTTATCATATTATTATATATTACACATATATTGAACAATAACACAAAGCAAATTAAAGTACTTGCTAAAGCAGTTTTTATTTTAGCCAACAAGGTATTCACAAGTGGCAGCAATGCACTAGCAAAAGTCACAAGGCTGTGATGTCAGCTCCATAGCAACAAGCCTCCTATGTTGTTGTGATGAATTGATTCTTTCAGTGCAGCAGGTTTGTGCATTTGAGAAAGGAGAGGAAGACTCATGAAATTAATTGGAGTTTGATGAAGCTGATGGGAAACAATTACCCTCCGCTGTATGAATTAAAACGGTGTGCTGCTTTTTAAATGAAAAATGAGAAAAAGTAGGTTGCATAGAGGATTTGTACTGAACCCTGACGCACCCGATAAAACGAGGGAGTGGTTGTACAGTATTTATTTGTTAGTCTATTTGTTTTTCTATGGGTCTCGCTATATTGCGGCCCTCGATATATAGTTATATTGGACCTCGACACCCGCAATATATTGAGTGGGTGGTGTATATATTTTTTCTGTTGCCTGTTGTTAACCTGTCATTCCATTACACTTCAAACTTTGTCATTATAATTTAGCAGTGGAGGCTTTACCTTTTAGCTCAACAAATTATTTGAACCGAAATACCCTAATTATTTAATTAGGCCAGAGATGAAAGATGTGACGGCTGCACAGTGATTCATGTTCGCGAGTTTCCTCTTGTAATAATCAAATGTCAACATATAAGAAAAACGATAAAGCCTTTGGCAGGGAAACTGTATTCTGTCACTGTCAGCCATCTCATATTAAGAGAGGTGACACTGTCCTTCTGCTTTTGTAGGTATTGAGTTAGCTATGCTCACAACCTGCATGATCGCTCTAGGTCTCTCCCTTGAAAATACATATTTGTAGATGGTAAAGCCTTTTTCAGTTTGAAAGACACAGTGATTGATATGGCTTAATGCTAAGCTCCATTCGTTTGTACTATACATATCAGTGCTTTTATCCTTACAGAGCTTTAATCACAATATTTTCATGATCTTTATGTATTATAACCTGAAACCCAAGCATATCCTCTACAACAATACAATGCAAAACCAAACCGTGCTAGGTAACACTCTCAGTTACACATATAGTACGTCCTCCTTTATTGATGTAAAACGTATTTTGCATATTTATGTACAGCTATAAACACTCAATGGCATAATATGTAGTAATAATAATAGAAGCTTAGAGTACAGTTATTTGTTTAGACTAGAAGGATTTGCTGATGTCCAACAACAACTAATGTTGTATGACTGAGACAGTACACTTTTAGATCTGTACACTTAGTAAAGGAGATGGAAACAAGATATCTCACTGTGTTTTTCTTGCGGCATTTTAATATTTTTTAAATTAATTTCACTGCAACATTGTTTTAACTTCACGTCTGCAGTACATAATCATAATCATATTAATGATGGTCCTCATAGTCAAATTGTAAATATTTGTATTTTTATTTTTTTTAAACAAAATCACGTTTATCAGATTATATCCAGATGCTAACAGAAAGTTCTGTAGGGGTCTAGAAGTTTATGCTTAAAGATTTGTAAAAAAATTATAATACATATAATTTATAATGCATATAATAATTGGGCATACTAAATTGGGCAGAAAATCGGGGTAGAAAATTGGCGACGACTAAATTTAAAAAAAAAAAAAAAAAAAAAAAAAAGATCACTGTGACAGCTCCATCTTAAGCCCTGCTGTTCGTTAACTGATTACAAAAAACACATTTATAAAGGGGAAAAACCAACCGTAAAAAGCCACGTAATGTGTGTGTTAAGTACGGCCGCACTCAGTGTCAAAATAACAGTCTATTTTATAAGACTAATTAGGTGAGGTAGGCGATTCCACAGTCAACCAATCAACCAATACCCTTCACTGCAATTAGTGGTGGAGAATTACACACTTCTCACAATAAATAGCGGGTTTGGGTCAACCCTGCGTGTGTAGGCTACACATTCCAAAAGAAAATGAATGGCACACAAAGACCTCAGCCTGGTATAGCCATGGTGATGAGGATGCTCGGAAGCGAAAACTGAAATTTATCAATATGGATGTGGAGATTTTGGTACAAGCAGTACTTGAAACACATGAAGATGTGTTACAAGCTCGAAATACATCAACAGGACAAATGAATAAAATATGGACTGTGCAGTGACTTCTTAGCAAACAAATGTACCGCTTCAGAGTTTGTAGTAGGTTGTTTATACATTACGATGCATCATCCAGTTACTGTGCTTCGCATATTAGTTCAACTTCTTATTTCATATAGAATAATTCCAGGCATATAGACTTTTCAGACTTCAGAAACAATAAGTTTTATTTACTTACATCCATGGCAGTCAAGCGGGTGGATAATCCTTCCATTGTTGTACAGCAATATGTTCAGCAACAATAATTCCATACAGCTTCATACGAAGAGTCTTCAGTTTAACTATGACTTCTATCTTCTTAAAGTCTTATATATATGCAGTTACAACTCTCCTGTTTGTCTGTATTTATTACTCTATGTATGATTTTAAAGCATATCTGTATGGTATATTGTGACGGAAAGATGAGTTCTGGTGATGAATCTTCCTCCCGACCTGTGAGGGCGCTAAAGAACGGGAGGAGAAGTATCTGGAAGGGCTGGCCTGACAGTTCGTTTCCGAGTCAGGGAAGTGGATCAGCCTGGAAAGAAGCGCGACTCTGTTGTAAGACCGTATTGATTTGAAAGGTAAACGAGAGGCAGCTGCAAGTAATAAGGCAGCTGCAACCGTTTACCTAGATATCATGCGGGATTACATATAAGGGCCAGGGTAACGCTGATCTTTTCCTTCGTTTGGGTAAACGCATGGAGAGAGAAGGACCGAGAGAGGAGCTCTCATTATTAAAAGAAAAGACGGGTTACGTGTTTTGTGTTTGTCTGAGTAATAATTGTCCGTGTTTTGCACCACCAGACAGTTGAAGCACAAATCCGGAGCTGTTGCCGAGGGTCAGCACGATCCGGATCACTACTGCACCACCGTCACGAAATACCTGTGTTTGCACTGACCACCAGCACCATTGCACTCACCCAGGACTGGTGACCGTGTGTTTGTTTTGTTCGGGACTGTGCCCTATTATTGCTATCCCTGCGCTTTACACATTGTTATGTATAGCCGGGGATTTGTTATTTAACGGTCACCAGACCTGGATTATAAATAAAAGCACCTTTTTTCACTGGGAACTGTTGTCTGCTTGTCACTCCTGCATCTCATCACCGCTACACCTGTTCCCCTCCACTAGCCACTTTGCCACACGTGGTGTTAGCAGTGGGATGGACCGCGACGCATTGGCGGAGCTGCTGCAGGCACTAGAGATCAGACGGGATGCAGAGGAGAGACGGAGGGAGGAGCGCTATACGGCGCTCATTGAACGGGTAGGGCTGATCGTTGCCGCAGGAGCGACCCCTGCCGGAACATCATTGATGTCGGCCCCGAAGGCACGGGCCATGAAAATGACGGCGGAGGATGATCCGGAGGCATTTTTGGTGGCGTTCGAGCGGCTGGGAACCGTGGCGGGATGACCTCGGGAGTTCTGGGCAAGCCAGCTGGGACCTTGCCTGGTCGGGGAAGCGCAGGCAGCTTACCAAGCCCTGAGCGACCAGTACGCCACTGACTATGACCTAGTCAAGCAGGCTATCCTCCGTCGTCTCAACATCACCGCGGAGACCCACCGGACACGGTTCCGCGAGTACCGGAGAGCCCCGGAGACACGCCCCAGGGTGGTGGCACAGCGGTTGTGCGACCACATGGTCCATTGGCTGACCCCAGAGAAGAAGACCGCTCAACAAATGGGGGAAGCCATTGTGGTGGAACAATTCTGCCATGTGGTCGGCGCTGAAACCCAGGCGTGGGTACGGCGCCACAACCCTGACACCCTGGAGGAGGCGGTCAAATTGGCTGAAGATTTTGAGGACTCCTTGACGTCAGCCCGGGTCGGGATCCTGTCAGCCCCTGCCCTGCTCAGGAACCAACCTCTCCCTCCCTCTCCTCCAACACCACCACCATCACCCTCGGTCCCAGCACCCAGACCTCCCAGACCGCCGACCCCGTTGGGCCCCCTTGTCTCCCCCCCATGGAGACCGAGGATGGCCCCCAGCTGGGGTAGAGGTGTTGCCCCTGCCCCGTTGCCCTACCAGCAGCGGGACAGATATTTAACCTATGCCCCCTCTGTCCCCCCACTGTGTTTTAGGTGTAACCACCCAGGACATAGGGCCAGGTCATGCCCCGCTGCTATGGAGTGTGACGCGGCTGCGTGCAACTGGACACATGGAACGGGTAAACAGGGGGAAAACGGTTGGGAGGGGCCCTGTCTGATTGACGTGGTTTTAGGGAATGTGAAAACCCACGCGTTAGTGGACACAGGGTGTGAGCAAACCTTGATCAGGACAGCTCTCTTGGGCGATGTGTCGTGGCGGTGTCTCCTGTATCCATGGAGACACGGCGGCATACCCCACCCTAAAACTATATTTATCGGTAGGACCGATAAAACGGCACCTTGTAGTCAGGGTGGCGGAAAGGTTGCCGCATCCAGCTGGGCCGAGACTGGCCAAAATTCAAAGAATTGGTGCAAATAATGGCAGTCTCAGCCACACACGTAAACGTGGCAGAAAAAGGGAAAAAGGAACGGATTGGTGATATGTTTCCTTTTCATACTGAAATGTTTTCCCCTCTGTTCTGTCCTAGAAAAACAAATAAGGAGAGACGGACCGCAAAATGGGAGGGAGCGTCTTTGAGACAAGGCTGGGGTCTGGTGGGAGAGTGCTGTAATGGTAACAAACGCCAGTCGAAGGGAGTGGGAACGCAGTGTGACCGAGAGAACGAGGTTACTGGGCCGACTAGGGCAGAGGTTATTCCAGCCCCTCTCAATATACCGGACCCGTGGTACTCAAGCGCGGACCTAGTGTGGGGCCAAAAGAATGACCCGTCACTGGTGCACGCTTGGGGGCAGGTCCGGTCCATTGAAGGTAAGGATGTTGATGGCGCTGGGCCGCTAGTATATCCACATTTCAGTATAAAGGGGCAATTACTATATAGGGTAAACCTAGCCGCGGGCACAGGACAGCCTGTAACACAATTATTGGTTCCCCCGTCTTGTCGGACCGAGGTCATGAGGCTGGCGCATGATATCCCTTTTGCGGGGCACCTCGGAGCCGAGAAGAGGAGGGAACGGATATTGGCTCGATTCTATTGGCTCGGTCTTCATATTGATGTGTCGAGATATGTAGCCACATGCCCAGACTGCCAGCGAGTAGTGCCGGGTCGAGTGCGCCCCGCCCCTTTGGTCCCACTGCCGATTATTTCCACTCCGTTCGAGCGCATTGCAATGGACATAATGGGCCCTTTGCTACCTTCTGACTCTGGGTATACGCATATATTAGTAGTGGTGGATTATGCAACGCGATACCCGGAGGCAGTTCCATTGAGGTCCACTAGTGCAGCTGCAATAGCCACCGAGTTAGCGCAGATTATGGCTAGAGTAGGGATCCCCAAGGAGATTTTGACTGATCACGGGACCAATTTTTTGTCCAATACGTTACAGCAGGTGTACAAAATATTAAAAATACGTCCCATCAGGACGTCCGTTTATCATCCACAATCGGACGGTTTGGTTGAACGTTTTAATCAGACCTTAAAGTCGATGCTGAGGCGATTCGTAACACAGGAGCAGAAACATTGGGCATCGCTTCTTCCCTACCTCCTTTTTGCGGTGAGAGAAGTGCCACAGAGTTCAACGGGGTTCTCCCCCTTTGAGCTCCTGTACGGCCGGCAGCCTCGCGGCATTCTCGACCTGCTGAGGGAGGGGTGGGAGGAGCACAAAGGCTCGTCTAAAAATGTAGTGAAGTATGTGCTCCTACTCAGAGATCGCCTGGATTTGGTCGGTCGTTTGGCCCAAGACAACCTCAGATCGGCTCAGCACCGACAACAGCAGCATTACAACAAAAATGCACAGATTCGAACCTTTCGACCAGGGGACAAGGTAATGCTGCTACTTCCCTCATCCGAATCAAAACTGTGTGCTAAATGGCAGGGGCCGTATGAGGTGATTCGGGCTATAGGGAGTAAATTATGAAATTAGACAGCCCGATCGCCGAAATGAACGTGAAATTTATCATGTCAATTTGTTAAAGCCCTGGCAGGCAAGGGAGGTCTTATTTATAGCCCCAGGCAATATGGAGGATGATTTAGGTCCCTGTCCAGAGACCCCGAGCACAAGGGCGATTTCTATGGGGGAACAGTTGGTTCCGGATCAGCAGAGGGAGCTGCGTAAGCTTATTGAGGAGTTCAGCGATGTTTATTCTGACGTGCCCGGCAGGACAAACTTAGTTGAATATGACATTATCTCTCCACCAGGTGTCACAGTGCGAGAGAGACCGTACCGGATCCCAGAAAGTCGATGAAGTGGCGTTTGCAAAGAGGTATGGCATATGCTCGAGCTTGGGGTGATTGAACCTTCCAGGAGCGAGTGGTGCAGTCCGATCGTCACAGTGGCTAAGAAAGACGGCACCAACCGCTTCTGCGTGGATTTCAGAAAGGTGAACGCTATTGCTAAGTTCGATGCATATCCCATGCCTCGGGTCGACGAACTTTTAGACAGACTGGGAAAAGCGAGGTTTATTTCCACTCTGGACCTGACGAAGGGATACTGGCAAATCCCTTTAACCCGCAGCTCCAGAGAGAAAACTGCATTTTCAACACCAGAAGGGCTGTTCCACTTTAAAACCATGCCGTTTGGGCTACATGGTGCGCCCACTGCCTTTCAGAGACTGATGGACCAGGTTTTACGCCAACATCATGAATATGCAGCAGCGTATATTGACCTGTAGTCACCAAAATCCAGACTTTGGTTGATGCAGCGATCCCCAAAACCAAGACTCAGGTGAGGTCACTACTGGGCTTAGCCGGTTATTACCGCCGCTTCATCCCCGAGTACGCCACAGTGGTTAACCCGTTAGTCAACCTCACCAAAAAGAGTGCTCCAAATTTAATTAAATGGTCAGCTGAGTTTCAGGGAGTGTTTGATACTATTAAGCGTACACTTTGCCAGGCCCCCACTCTTATCACACCGGATTTCACCAAGAGATTCATCCTCCACACCGACGCATCGAATGTAGGTTTGGGTGCAGTCTTGTCCCAAAAAGTAGCTGGAGTAGAACACCCGATATTGTACCTGAGTAAAAAAATGTTACCTCGGGAACGCAACTACTCTGTAGTAGAAAAAGAGTGTTTAGCCATTAAATGGGCTACTCACTCTTTACGATACTACCTGCTGGGACTCTCATTTGATCTGGTCACAGACCACGCCCCACTCAAGTGGTTAAGCACAATGAAGGACAACAATGCCCGGATAACTCGGTGGTATCTGGCATTGCAGCCCTTCATGTATCATATGGTACACCGTGCGGGGAAAGACCACCAAAATGCGGATTATTTTTCCCGGGAGGGGGGAGTAATGGGGAAGGTAGATTTAGCCGAGCGTTCCTTCGGCTCCACTCTGAGCGGTGGGATATGTGACGGAAAGATGAGTTCTGGTGATGAATCTTCCTCCCGACCTGTGAGGGCGCTAAAGAACGGGAGGAGAAGTATCTGGAAGGGCTGGCCTGACAGTTCGTTTCCGGGTCAGGGAAGTGGGTCAGCCTGGAAAGAAGCGCGACTCTGTTGTAAGACCATATTGATTTGAAAGGTAAACGAGAGGCAGCTGCAAGTAATAAGGCAGCTGCAACCGTTTACCTAGATATCATGCGGGATTACATATAAGGGCCAGGGTAACGCTGATCTTTTCCTTTGTTTGGGTAAACGCATGGAGAGAGAAGGACCGAGAGAGGAGCTCTCATTATTAAAAGAAAAGACGGGTTACGTGTTTTGTGTTTGTCTGAGTAATAATTGTCCGTGTTATGCACCACCAGACAGTTGAAGCACAAATCCGGAGCTGTCGCCGAGGGTCAGCACGATCCGGATCACTACTGCACCACCGTCACGAAATACCTGTGTTTGCACTGACCACCAGCACAATTGCACTCACCCAGGACTGGTGACCGTGTGTTTGTTTTGTTCGGGACTGTGCCCTATTATTGCTATCCCTGCGCTTTACACATTGTTATGTATAGCCGGGGATTTATTATTTATGGTCACCAGACCTGGATTATAAATAAAAGCACCTTTTTCACTGGAAACTGTTGTCTGCCTGTCACTCCTGCATCGCATCACCGCTACACCTGTTCCCCTCCACTAGCCACTTTGCCACATATATATATAGCCAAAAAACTGTATTTGCTAAACAAACTGCACCATCTGTCCTTCTGTCCTTTTTTTTGACCGTTTTCTTTCCAACTTGAATTTAACTCTACTGCCTGAACCAGTACTGTTAAATACCAGAATGCCATTTTACAAAAAATACATTCTGTAGGCATTACTAAAATAACAGTGGAGAATGAGCCCTCATTGTATGTGAGACTTTTTCTTTCATGCATCTCGGAATATCATTCCATCTTAATCTCCTCCACCGTTCTTTTAATAATGCCTACATTCTAGAAGTAAAAGCTCTCGTTAGAACCTTGCTTTGCCACTGTGGGGAGACCTTTTTAGGTGCTTCTAAGAACCTTTTTTTTTACATGGATTCTATATTGTCTATTTGCAGACTTTCTGTTTTGTCATGTAAGCTATGAAACATGTATTGAAAAGTGGAGTTTGCAAAACAATACGGTACCGTTATTATAAACCGTAATTTACAAACTGAAAAAAAAAGAGCTCAAAAGGGTTAAAAAATTAGCTCGTTGCTAAATGTTATTAAATGTTTCTTTGTTCTTGAAAACAATGTGTCCTTCTTGCTGCAGACAAGTCTCCCACGTCACCTTGGCTTTTATATAGCCTACTGTCTGACTGCTGCAAATTAACGCCTGCTTTTCTGAGTTCTTAAAATAATCAAGCAAATACGAGGCCTGCAATTATTGGTGGCTTTCATAAATTAGAATATTTAATAGGCCTCATTTGCAAAATCCCCTCCCAATTTTAGCGGTTTCGTTCAGATATTAATTGAGTGTTTATGCCATTGCGTATGTTTTATAAATCCCATCCAAGAAATCACAACCCTCAGTGCCTGTTTTACAGTCATAAAACATTAACAATCCTTTTATAAATCTGTGCTTCATTGTTTTATTCCTATATCTATTGGGAAACACATTCTATTAAATTTTAAATTGTCTCTGTGAGTTCTTTCCAATTTTTGCTACTCTTGTCACTTTGAAAAAAGTGTTACATGAGCTTTTCTGGGGAATTAGCCTGGCATTTGGCGTTGAGTTTTCTCACATTTTTTTTTTTTTTTTTTTTTAACCAGGGGTTTTCTGGATCAGATGCTGTTACCTCTGCAGAAGGGTTAAGGTTACCCAGCCGTTTTATGTCAAAAACAACCCAAAGTGCCCCAGCATTACGGAATAGGAAAGTGTATGAATTAACGCGTGACAATTCTTGTGCAAGCCCAGCATCTTTAGAACAGCTCTATACGTTCATGGACACTCGCAGCCCTCCTGGTTATAGGAGCTCCACTTGGTTTAAAGCTTTTGGTGGGAAGACCGAAGAGAGCCCTGGGACCCCAATTCAATTACACACAGAACATCGTCATCTGAAAGGTACAGTATGATGTACTTACTAAAGCAGTGCCTTAGCCTATAGTTCTAGATCAGATTATATGGTCTCTGAACTCATTTTAAAAATAAAAGTTTGGCACACAAATGATGAGCGCTAGTCCCACTTAAAGGAACGTCCCACTCCAGGAACCTACTGCTCTATGCAAACCCTCTCTACACTGTTTTGGATCAGCATCCCCTAAACTGACCTACATCTGGGCCCCTGGAGTCCCGACATTCTCACGGTGACTCCTACCTCTTCAAATGGCCTTTTCACTCGGCCTCGGCTGGAGTGGAAGAGTTTTGTGTAGTGGTTCCTGCAGAGCAGACGCTATCCTCCTTGATGTAAACAAACAAGCTTTCGCTTAACGCCCGTTTGCGTAGAAGTGGCCGTGCAGTAGCCGTGCTCTGTAGCACAGACGTTTTTTTGTACTTCGCGCACTCTTCCCAGATTCTCCCCCCAGCCAATCAGAACCTCCCAATCCCAATCAGATAAGCGCCCGGCAAGCCTACCTGCTTAATCATTTACCCAACAACGCACCTCATGTTGCGCATCACAGCTATTTCCATAAAGGTACACCAGTGACAGGGTCTGCATGTCACATGTGTATAACAGTGAGCTCTGCATCACCAAAAACTAAAATCCAAACAGTGTGAGTTTCGAAATATGCCGTCTTGAAGGAAGTTTTTGAAAGCATCAAAACTGTTTTATATGACCCAATAAAAACAATATCCTTCAATTTACCTTTAACAGTGAAATCCCCTCAGTTTCTGACATTACTAACCAACATTTAAAATACAGCCTTTGTTATTGTGTATGTACTAGATCTTGGGTAGAGTTTTTTTTAAGGCTGAAACCCATGATTGTTTGCCTGTGTGGGGCATTGTTGTTTGGGGTCTGGGTTCCGGGTTGTGCAGGGGTAATGGGGGTTTGCTGGGCTGGTGCATGCTCTGTGAACTTGCAGAGTCTCTTTATAAATGAAGAACCAACAAGTAAATAACAAAGAGATTAAATTAAATTAAATTAAATGTTTTTGAAAAACTTTGGGGAAGAAAATATCACAAAGTACAGCTATGAAACTTGAAACAAAGTTTGCTTTTAGTTGCATGTTGCGTGCTGTGTGTGTAGCCGGTGTGCTGTAAGGGCGTGGGGCGGGCGCGCGCGTCATGTGTGCCATTTCACAGAGTAGCAGGGGCGCGCCTAATGTTGGTCTATGGAGAGGGAAGCAGAAATGGTCAAACGTGTTGTTAGTTGCCTAAAGAGTACCTATCTAGGACAGTTTTAATGCAGATATTCTGTCTGTAAATTAGCTCTTATAATAGTGGAAAGAGACTGGGGTGTGGTAAAATACCTATAGCGGTCCCCAGCTTTATTAATGATTATTGTTATTATGACTTTTTGGTTTTTGTTTCTGAGCAAAGCTTACTGCACATAGTTCCTGCACTGTTCCTGCACTGTTCCTGCCTGTTCCTGTTTGTCTGCTAATAAAACACAAGGCTTCTGGTTGAAATGTATCTCCTGTATTATTGCTTCCTCCTTGCATTACAACATCTTGTGCACCGATCACTCACATTACCTCAATCAGGCAGGTTATTACCCCATGAGGTGTCTGCATTGAAGTTCTAACCAAATTGCTAACACCTTATTGATATTATTTGTATTCCAAAGAGTGTGCCATTTATTAATTGTGCCGTCAGTCTTTGCATTGCATGCTGTTGTATTAAAACTCACCGCATATACATATGCATTGCTCGATTGCAGGAAGTGTGAATGTAAATGAAATTTTGAGCATGGTGAAAGCTGTGAGCTTAAACATGGAAAAGGAGAAAAACAGGATTCAAAGCAGGTAAATAATAACATGTTTTTTACAAGTTCTTAAATGAATGTGAAATTAACTTGAGAGTCCAGCCCAATCCCAGTGGGCAAAGCTGGTTGCAGTGACGTCATATTGACGTCAAATTCCGACATTGGATATTGGTCAGAATAAGGTTGTATATGGATGTTTTTCTGACGTCAGAATCACAACGTTTTATCAACATCGCAATCTGAACATTATAACAACGTTAGAATCATAACGTTGTGATAAGGTCAGAATCTGACCTAAAATAATAATAATAATAATAATAATATAGTAATTATTATTATTATTATTATTATTATTATTATTATTATTATTATTATTATTAATAAATATAAAACTAGCATATGCATTAATAATCGAACCATAATCCAATGTCAGATTCCTAACCTATGTATGTATATATCAATACTGACAGTTTGTAAACTGATTTGTTTTATATCACACAAAGTACATCATGTTGATCAGTCACATAGACTACAATTAGAATGTATCTTTAAAATTGGGCTCGTATGCATTAAGCATAAATTATATTACCCACACTTTGTATAGGAATTAATATTTATGTAAAGAATAAATAAATAAACAATGGATACTGGTGGTAGACTAATGAAGTTTAATAAGAATACAAAATACATGACCATTATTATTATTATTATTATTATTATTATTATTATTATATTGTTATTGTTATTATTATTATTATTATTATCAGAAGAAGAAGAAGAAAAAGGAAAAAAAAAGGCGTCCACGCTCCAGGCAGCTTTGGGCTTAATTTAGTAATAGAGATGTATAAATATATAAAATATACAACATTTTGAAAAGGGGGGTGAATACAGAAATGAACGTCGATAAAAATGTGTGCATTTATACGGGCACACTTGAACTTGTAAACTTAAATAATTTTAACATTTGCAGTTTCCAAGTTAAGGAATTATATTTATCAATTCAATTTCCTTAACTTGAAATGTAGAAGAGTCTGTATGACTCGTTGTTTGTCGATTTAATGGATGTAACACGGCTCTGGCTCTCACAAAGTCACTGCTTTCTGTGATTCGCTCGAGCACCTTGTTGACATACTCCTGCTCTCGCGCATATTTTGTATTTTATAATTGGAAGCGTCCAACGTTTTTACAAATATATAATTTAATTGAATTCACTTCTATATTATCAAATACATTTATGTGCTGTTAAATACAACCATGGATGGATGGATGGATGGATTGGTGATGATGATGATGATTATTATGATTATTATTATTATTATTATTATTATTATTATTATTATTATTATTATTAATAATATAATAATAATAATAATAATAATAATAATAATAATATATAGATAAAGAAAACTGTGCCCTTTGTTAACACAAAAAGGGTTAAAAAAAACCTGGACTAACAGGACATTTTTTTTAAACAGACATACCAAAACCTAAAATAACCTTAAAATGACGTCTAAGACAGACGTTGCCTCCACGTCGTCAAAAAGTACATTGGTGCATTGGTTATATTTTGGTTGCCTGACATCGCGACTCAAATACAACCAATACACAACGTCAGTACAACGTCGTGTGCCCACTGGGATGTGTTTAAACACCACATAAAATGACACGTCCCCTACATTGCACATCATAAGCAAAGTAAAAAAAAGAATATATATATATACACACACACACACACACACACACACACACATATAATTAAAAAATTTGCCAAGTCAGAATCTAAACTACAGTATGCTTATAATGCATGTTTACCCCATAGGTAATGTAAGAATGTAAAGCAATTTAGATAATCAGTTCTTTTCTCAATTTTGTAGCATATCATATCAACAACCACGTGTACCCACACCTTCGGAAACCGTTTGTCGTCCTGGAACTGCTTTTTCCCCCCAGTTTTGTATAGGTAAGTTGCATGTTTCTTTATCTTGCATGAAGAGTAGTCTATGAGATGGCTTGAGCATACATTTTAAGAGGAGGCAAAAATCAGCTCAGGGTCACCAAAACATTGTGCCTTTTTGGATTTGACATAGAATGAGCAAGTTCCTTTCTCTAGGAATTGCTATGTGTAGCACTTATCAATGTGGCTTTTCCAAATACCAGCTCATTTCACCCCTTGCTCATCATCTTGCTGAGTCAAAGTTTTTTTTCTCTCTGTAAGTACTTTAGAATAAATTTAGAAGAAGTTGTATAGAGACATTCGTATAACAACAGAAAACTTGTATGGGTGGAAGACAGTGACCGGAGACTGACAGTTGCAAAGGCAGTAAGCGTCTCAGAAACATTTGGCGCCTATGAACTTTAAGCAATAAAATATTGTGCCTTGCAGAAATTTAGTGGAGAAATTAAATTGGGAATAACCAGGAAAGCTAGGCAGGGTAATTACATTTGGCTCGTTGCCCTATCCATGCTCTCCAGCCTTCACCCTGTTGTTTGTCCTTGCTGCTACCAGACAGCTAACATTTACAGGCTAACGTTATTACACCTAATTTACTTCTTGGTTGGCAGGAGTGGTAGACAGTAAAGCATCTTCCACTATTAGCTAATATTAATGCGTCATTGAGGAACACAAGGAAAGCTAAACTCAAGGGTAACTCAGCCATGGAAAGAACAAACAGTAAAACCTTGGTTCTCAGTAAACAGACTTTTTCTTACAGACTTGATACACTCCTACTGACAGCAATGCAAAGTCACCTTCAATATTAAGACCACTCCTAAATGCCAAAATGAATTTTGAAACATGCCAACTTGAAGTAAGCTTTTGAAAGAATCAAACCTATTTTATAGGACCCAATAAAAACAACATCTTTCAATTTACCTCAGTTTGGCAGGTTACTACCCCATGTGGTGTTTGCATTGAAGTTTTAACAAAAAATTGTTTTAACCTCTAATTGTTACTATTTGTATACCAAAGGGAGCTTCATTTATTCATTGTACTGTCAATCTTTGCATTGCATGCGTATCCTTTGAGATACTTTAAGAATATAAGTATTATTAAAAAAATAACTCAGAAGATCTAGTTGATCCTGTTAACTCATTTTCTATATAGAAATGTCTGAATGGTCTGAATCAATCACACTCATAAGTTGCTGTGGATTCTAAGAATTCAGATATAACAAATGTCAAGAAAATGCTGATTAATATTTTTTTGTGTGTTTTGAACTTTTATCATAAAGGTCAATGATCACAGCCGTCCCATTTTGCTGGCAGACAGGGGGCGATGATGATAACATAACACAACACCCCCTCTCCTGTGCTGCCGAAGCATAACTACTCGTGGGAAGATGTTTAATCGCTTTTGATAAAAAGACTTCAGTTACAATGTTACTGGAGATGGCTTCTGATTCCTCATCATGTTGCCATGCATAATCAGTTCGTCACTCTTACAATAAGTTGACATTCTTTAGCTGATGAAAGAAAAGTACCAGGCAAGTTTTTTTTTTCTGGCAACTGCTGAAACAACTAGTTCAAGGTGACATTTTCAAGGAAGTTTCACCACGCTGCTCTATTTAAGATGTTTGTTTTGATGGTGTTGCTTTTGCCTCTTCACATGGTTTAAATTGACAGAAAGGGCTCCCTAGAAAGCCCATGAAAGACTAGGCAAGTTACTTTTCAAGTAATTTGTTGTAAGCCAACATATTGAATCCTATATACAGAGATCATTATTGACAAAGATTAAACAATTGTGTTTACAGTTGGATCCTGCTTCTACCCAGTTTAACAGTTGACAAAAGGTCACAGTGATTGAAACCCAGAGTTTTTTACTCCCTGTTCTGCATCCACTAGGTTACAATGCCTTCTAATTAAAACAAGAGAATGAAAATGGACTCTCCAGACCAATTTGTGAAACCAAGGGAAAGTTGGAGCCTGGCTATCTGAGCATTTTAAAATATTGCCCTGCACCATCTGGCTGATCTGCTGCATTGGATTTAGCATTTTGTTAATATGCAACAGCAAGCAATGATGTCTGATTTTTAGCATCACAGACATGGTTTACCCACTGACAGAGTCTTAGCAGTTCCTAGAAAGGTCATTTATTAAATGTCAGGCTAATTACTAGTAATACCAGAGCTGAAATGCAAACCTGTGTGAATGCACTTACAGTGGCTTTGTTCTGTATGAGCTGTACTCCTAGTACTTCACAATAATAAGAAAACAATTCTGCCCTTGTTTCACTGAAGGCTTCTACTTCTCAAAACACAGATCTATTTTCAGTGCTTGTACTATCCTACATTTAATAATACATTTAAGTAAGGTCAAACACTTGTTAATGTTGAGATTTGAATACAGGATTATTAGTTTAACAATACAAATAATGTAATTAGATTTGTTTTGTAATAGTTTTACCTTACAATCTATAATTGAGTGTTTTTTGAAGAATAATAATTGAACCATTTCTTCATGCCTGCTTTTTTTTTGCCTGCAAGTTTTATACCTTTTATAATCTTTTTATTCTTCTCAGAAAATTTGCCTTAGGCATTGCAGAATATACATGGATTGTTTTTTAGCTTCCACCCATTTACTCTGTCCGGTAAGTGTTGCTGTCATTTAACCCTTTGCGGCCCATTTATTCTGCGTCTGTCAGGCGCACCAGGTCCAGTTTATTTTCACATGCACTGTTTATTTTACATGTGCTGTTTAAAAGTAATTTTATTCACAGTAAAACAGGTTTAAAAGGCACTGCATATAAACAGGACACTCAGTACTGCATCTCCAGCTCTGCCCCACCCCTTGTTCAGTGTATTTATCAAATACCTCTTCATATCGTGCATACTGATAAATCATCTCCTGATCACTCATTTTATCACCAAACTTCTCAATAATGCGATCCAAGTCATTATTTTATTACTATAACATCTCAAAAAGCTTGGCAAATGTCTGTGATATTCTTTGAGTGCTGGATGCAGAAGCAGCTATCTTGTTTGTTTATGTCCGTGTTATGTCTGTGGTGCAGGGACTGCTGACTTTACAGCTTCCAGTCTTCTTATATTTCTGGTTTATCCTAGATACTGTGCTTTGGTTGGCATATCCTTCCTTATGAAGTGCAGTGATGGCTGAGCGTGTTTCCGAGGAAGTATGGCTCTACCCTATGGCTTGCTCAAAAGTTACAAAAATCTATTTAAAGATCATGTTCATTTAGCTTAAATCTACTCGTTATCACCTCGTAATTGTCACCTTTTTATTACTTCTAATTGAGTAACACATGGCAAGATTTTTGCTTTCAATACCCTTAGTCATTCTGAATGTTAAACCTAAGCTTTCAGACTCTGGACTGACCTACTCTCAACCCAGATGCGTGTATGTGGAGGATAGTGGTTAAAGTTACCAATCACTGATTTGTCAACATTCAGAGTGAACCCGCCCCACGGATCCGTAGCAAACAGCTATTGGTTAGAAAGTAAACTTATTAATTCTTCAGTTCATTGTAAATTTAATACTATAATAATGCAGATGTCTGCATTACTACTTTGATAAAGTAGGACAGTCAGACAAAAAAATGCTACACAACAGGTTTGAAATTGCACTTCACTGAATTTGTCGAAATGCATATCAATCGCTATGCTGAAAAAACAGTATGTGACTGGAGATGAAACAAAGACAAACTTAAATATGGCAAAAGAAAAACGAGCTGCTAGAGGAGGAACGTGTTTATGGCCTGATGTAGAAAACATTTTGTTTATGGAGTACATTAATATGAATGACTTTAATACATAGACTTAATTTCAGTGCATTGCAGTGGTACACTTGTAAATTTAATGCAATTGTACTGTACCTTATGCAACACTAAGATTTTTTGTTTACTGGTTATTAGATGGGGCACTGTTTAGTTTATTGTTTTTTTTTTTTTAATTGATGCAAGCAGCACATTTTAATACTTTTCTTTTAAATTTGAATTAATACTATTCGTAAAACCCAATGCAGTTGTAACTATTGTCTAAATATGGTTTTGATAAAACCATCGGTATGTTCTTGAACTTGTTTGAGTACTTGATAAACTGAAATAAAATAGATTAATACAAATGCGATGTGGGATGTATAACTTGATTTTACGCTCTGTTAGTCATTACTTTTTAAATCCATTCAAGTACCATTTGTCAATGGTTTACACTTATTACTGGAATTTATAGTACTGTAACAGTAGTCGTAGTATTGTATCTATATGTTGATGTTGTCATTGCATTTAAATTTACTTGAACCAGTTATTTAGAAATTTTGAAAAACTGTTTCTAGCAGTTTCAAAACAAAAAAAAAAACAACACTGTAAAATGATTAATGCAATAAAATGTTGCAAAGAAGGGTTATTTCTAAACTAAAGCCGTATATCTTTCATTATTTTATCGGTGTTGGGCATGTAGGAAAAAAATCAATTGTAAAAAATGTATTTTAAGCACAAAAAAGGTGTTTTCTTAAAATTGAAGTCTGTAAAGGGGGAAGCGACTTTTATAGCAGTGCGACCTATACCACTATTTTTACAGTAATCAATTAAGTATGAGCACTCTTTATTATTAAGCACTAAGGGGAACATTGTTATCATCGGTTTGCACATTTCACAGTAAGACATACAACAAATGTAACATGTGCACACGTGCAACTTTTCTACATACTTATTTTGGATATAACAGTGAAAATGGAACACTGAAAAATTAAATTATGAATCTTTAAATGATTGAGAATACAACTAAATAAATTAGTTATACCATAAACATTGCTGTAAACATCGACAGTAAAATGTCTTAACTCTTAATATCCAGGACTATAACTAGGATACCTTTGATTATTAACAAAGCACTTAACTTGAAACACATGCTTTACAGCTTGTGTTCTGTGTACATAACTTTATAATAAGTTAATAATAGTACCTGTTTAATTCAATTCATGTAACATGGATCCAGCATGTAGCCGACCTGAACTGAAGGCAGATATAGTGCAATTTGATTCGTTGGCTGCTCCGAAAAAGCAAGCTAAATGTAATGTTGAATTTCATTAACTGCCTGTGATGTAATGCTTTGTCTTCAACCACTGAGGTGTAAGCGCATTTTTCAAAGTATATTGCATGTTTGGAAACAATGGAAAGACAGAGAGAACAGACTGAAAAAAAACAAAAAACGTTATTAACCGATAAACAAAATCTTGAATACCATTTTCATTTCAGAATGTAGTAAATTAATATTGTGTCATTTTTTCTTTCTGTTCCATTTTTTCTGGTTCCGGTTCCGGTTTCGAATTCCTGCTCAAAACTCTGTTTTTGGAACTAGTGTTAAGGGCAGCTTATCAGTCGACCCCTACATCACAGACATAGAGATGAAACTCTCCCTCAATATTTTAGCCCTAACTACATGTTGCTGAGGTTCCTAATGGTAACGCACAGGGCAGCCTCTCGGCTTAGCCTTGTAGCATTCCAGTTGTTCTGCAATATTTCCAACATCGTCAAAAAGACGTCAAGCACAGGTCTCTAGTCGTTTCTGCTCATGTGGGTATTTGGATCCAGAGGACTTGTGGATAGTACTTGCGTGACATTTCTTGGTCAACCATGCGATTTTAGAATTACACATATTTGGAACCACTAGAAGTTAGTTCAAGAGTTATATGAAGTTGATATGTTGCGAAAGGAAAGAACAAAGCTTTTCCAATTTTTTTTTTTCCAGATTCATTTTTCATAAAAATAATACTTTGTCTTATTTTTATTTATTTATTTATTTATTTACTTATTTTGGCCAGAGGCACTATTTCATACCATTCTAAACACCGCTGGGATAAACAGTCACATTCTCTACATGTCTGCAGCCACAAATGAGAGTCTAGCATGCTCTGGATTCCTCAAGGCGCTTTGGAAAGCATGGCTCTTCCCTTTACAGAGTGCAGAAGGACCAACTCTCCCTTACAGCAGATATTCTTGGAAGCCCGCTGCCTGCTAACCCAATCCCTGCAGATGATATTCCCAAATTCAAAAAGAAAAAGGTGCTCCACTTGTACATCATCGAAGGACCGAAAGTGTGTCACACCTGACAAATTGCATCTGAGCAAGGACACTTTTGCTGAAGTGTCATTTTTGTTGAATTGATTTAATTTGTCTATTTCTTAGCACAACCCTTTCCAGGTCTGTTTTTAGTATTTAAATTTTTTAAAGAAAATGCACATACTTGTTTTTGTAAGCCATTCAAATTGTATCAAATCACCATAAAACCATATATCATTTAAATGCGTAGAACTTGAAGTAATCATTTTCAAACTGTTTACAGAATTCAGAACATGGTAATATGTAAAAAAGGTACAGAATTGGCTTTTTTTTAAATATAAAGTTCCCCAATAACAAGTCATCCTCCTACAGATAAAGGAATGCCCCCACAAGATATACAGTAGGACTCTGTCTCCACATGAAGACCCTTTTTCCAGTAACTATTTAATAATTCAGAACATGCTGGAATATAAAAAGGCATTACAAAGAAAAATTATAAAATATATTTCAGTAACTATTTATGTATTCACTGCACCATGAAGTGCATACCTATGACTTTAAATAACTATTGACCTCTGTCAACCGAACAGGTGTAAGACTGGCATCTGTGAAGAGAGCAAATAGGTTTTCTAGTCTACAGTCTTTACCTATGTCTATTAAAGGTCACCAAAAGCAGCCATACATTTTGTATCCCCTTTTTTAGCTTCATTTGGTACTGGTACTTGTAAATGGTTTAATCGTGCTATAGAATCTGCAAAACCCTTTCTGCCACCTAAAATAGTCCTTGTTGTTTAAGGTTCTTTAACCACTGTGGTTTAAGTAGAGAAACAAAAGCAGTGGATATTCCAAGTTAGAATTCCAGCTCAGCCACTGACTCTCTGTGTGACATACTTGTGCCTCCTACGCAACTAACTATAGGTTTGCACTGAAAACCCCTGAGGCCAGACAATAACTATTTGTTGGGAAATGCTTGGCAAACTGTGTCCAATGAATACTGTAAATTAAATGTTACAGAACTAAACGTTTTACAGTTTTACAATTTTGCTCTATAGAAATTATTCATCTGCGGTATCATCGGGTCTTAGGATTTATTAATGATTTACTGTAGCCGTTAACGCTAGAACCGAACCGACCTGGTGCTTACATCCCCAGTCCGGTTCCAAGCCGGTCTTGTTCAGGACTCGAACAGCCCCGTTGCTGTCTTTAAGCAGACTAAGGCACTGTTTATTCTTTATAGAACTTAATGCAAAAGAGAAAAAAAAAACTTGGTCTGCGATGGTTACAGCTGGGTTTGTGTGCATTGCTACTTCCATAACACTATGTAACACAATTTATTATTTCCCACAAACTTTGCTTTTGTGACCAGGACAGTGATATTTCAAAATATCACTATTGCCAATGGGAAAACGGGCAAATGTGTGTCTTTTCGTTCACATAAAGTCAGAAAAAACAACATATGAAACATGTATTTATGCTAAAGTAATACAAAAATGACTACAAAAGATTTAGAAGTGAGTAGTTTTTTGAGATTTACGATTATACTGTATTTACAGTATAATCGTAAATCTCGAAAAACTACGCCCAAGAATGCCTGCCACGCTTTGCCCAAGGATGCCTGCCACACTTCGCCTAAGGATGCCTGCCTGGCATTGCCTGGGGCTGCCTGTGGCTCCGCGTTGCCAGGGGCTGCCTGTTGCTCCTCGTCGCCAGGGGCTGCCTGTGGCTCCGCGTTGCCAGGGGCTGCCTGTTGCTCCTCGTCGCCAGGGGCTGCCTGTGGCTCCGCGTCGCCAGGGGCTGCCTGTGGCTGCCTGTGGCTGCCTGTGGCTCCGCGTCGTCAGGGGCTGCCTGTCGCTCCGCGTCATCTGGGGCTGCCTGTCGCTCTGGATCGCCAGGGGTTGCCAGCTGCTCCCCATCACCTTGGGTCACTGGAATTGGGAATTCTCTGGAGAATTGGAGGACATTTTCAGTAACTGATTGTGACGGAAGAGCCCGACCCTGTGTGTATTTTCTGTTATATGTTGTGTGTTGTGTGTTCGGTGAGTGGAGAACGGGATTGGAGACGGAGGTAAAGAGAATAATAATAACACCGTTTTTTGGTTCCTGGGTAGTAAGTATTATTTCCTAATTGCTTATGCCTCAAAAGTAAAAAAAAAATGGCTATTATTCCCCACAAACTTTGCTTTTGTGACCAGGACAGTGATATTTTGAAATTTACTTATTTCTAATGAGAAAACGGTCTTTTCGTTCACATAAAGTCAGAAAAAAACAACATATGAATCCAAATTAACATGTATTTATACTAAAGTAATACAAAAATGACTACAAAAGATTTAGAAGTGAGAAGTTTTTCGGGATTTACGATTATAGTATCACTTTCACGAATCAGCCCCCAAATTTAGTCTCCCATCATGTTCTCGTTATACTGTCCTTGGTAGCTGCGTTCAAAGTCCAGTATATCCTGGTGGAAGCGCTCGCCTTGCTCCTCCGAATATGCTCCCATGTTCTCCTTGAATTTATCAAGATGAGCATCAAGGATATGGACTTTGAGAGACATCCTACAGCCCATTGTGCCGTAGTTCTTCACCAGAGTCTCAACCAGCTCCACATAGTTTTCGGCCTTGTGATTGCCCAGGAAGCCCCGAACCACTGCGACAAAGCTGTTCCAAGGCCTCAGACAGCTTAAGGGAAGAAGTCTTGAAGGTACTTGAAGGCTGCCGACTCCTTATCTAGAGCTCTGACAAATTATTTCATAAGGCCCAATTTGATGTGCAGTGGTGGCATCAGCACCTTCCGGAGGTCCACCAGTGGCTCCCACTTGACGTTGTTCCTCCCCATAGAGAACTCGGTCCACTGTGGCCAGTCCCGCCTGTGGTAGTGCTCCTTGGTGTCCCTGCTGTCCCAAAGGCAAAGATAGCAGGGAAACTTGGTAAAACCGCCTTGGAGACCAATCAGGAATGCCACCATTGAAGCCTCTTGATGCCATCTCAGAAAAATGCAGATATGTATCCACTTAGGCAGCTGGAACTAAACTGAACTGGTGGGCTTAAGGCCCCTGTATTTATTCTACTATTTATATTACTGGAAAGTTCTAGAAAGTTCTAGAAGTTACTCCAAGTTTACTCAGCACTGAGTCTATCTGGAATGTTCTGGAAAATAGGTAAATTTCAAAATATCACTGTCCTGGTCACAAAAGCAAAGTTTGTGGGGAATAATAGCCATTTTCTATACTTTTGAGGCATAAGCAATTAGGAAATAACACTTACTACCCAGGAACAAAAAAATAAATAAATAAATAGTTACACAACAGCAGACTCTGGGTATGAAGGTGTGGTATCCAAAGCAAATAGACAAACAAAACAGACACAAAACCAAACCAAACAAATATCGTGTCGGTTTAAAACCAGTACAGGTAGTAATTGTTTTGTCTTACTGACTCAATAGTCTTAAATGCTGACAACAGCGCGAGATACTCCTTTTATAGGATGTGGCTGCTTCCAATTAGCATCAATTATTATATTTAGGAGTAGCCACATTCTCACATGTTTTTGGCAGGATCAGGAATTAACCCCATCCCTTTCAACCACCACCAAAACACACACAAACACCACAATATTTACAGGCAGAGATCTTGTTTAGTTTTATTTTGTGCTATTTTGTATTTGCGAATAACACAAGGCTCTAATTAAAAGTATACATTGTTATTGCCTTTTAATTACCAATAATAATAATAATAATAATAATAATAATAATAATAATAATCAAACATGTAAAAGGACAATAACATTTTCATGGTGGTAGATACTAGCATATTAGTGGTGTATCAACATATGTATCTTTACTATAGGCTTTCCTACAGTTTTGTAGTTTGTGTTCGATCCCCCCACTGGAAATTTGATATTACTGACTCAATAGTCTTAAATGCTGACAACAGCGCGAGATACTCCTTTTATAGGATGTGGCTGCTTCCAATTAGCATCAATTATTATATTTAGGAATAGCCACATTCTCACATGTTTTTGGCAGGATCAGGAATTAACCCCATCCCTTTCAACCACCACCAAAACACACACAAACACCACAATATTTACAGGCAGAGATCTTGCTCTGACGTAGTGCCGCATTGACAAATTATGATACTTACAGAAGGACAGTCAATTCTCGTTAATATGAATTCCAAGGGACCAGCAACAGATTTTGCATTATACCACTAATTTGTATTGTAATGAGTAGCCTATAAGCCAAATGTGTATTTATTTAAGTTAGTCAGTGGTGTAGTGCTAAATTGTGCACAATTACAAACCACTTGCACATTAATAGAATAGGTGTGTTTTCTATTCCTGTACAGATGCTCAGAATGAGCTGGAGGGGTTAGCGGAACATGTGTGCAGTCTATTGCCCCTAACAAGTTGGGGAAACCAGAAATGTAACACAGATGTGTTTTCGAGGCTAGTAAGTACACCCTGCTTTTAGGTAAAAATAGGTATTTGGGTGTTCACCTCAAAAATGCATTGAGCACAACTGGCAACGCACTAGAAAAACCCCACAGGGAAATGTCAGCAACAGTTGCGACTGTTTTAAAACATGCTTTCAAAAGTTCTGAGCAAATTGATGCAATTGTAAATGTCACAATTGCCGACAGCTTTAGAACATCTCATTATAATATTTGAGAACCCTCATTTGAATCTCCACCCCCATATTTTCGAATTTATGCAGGACCATCCATAATTACAGATTCATCTAAGGATGAAATGCAAAGCAAAACTTCTGCTGCAAAGCGTTCCATAAAAAGTCACTAATAGCATTGTGCATGTTTAGTACATTTCACCCTAGACTTCTGACTCGTTTGCAACTACTTTTCAACTATTGTGAGAGCTGCAATCTACATCTACCCCTATATATCTTTAAAAAAAAAAAAAAATACAGTACGTAATTGAAAAAATATTACATTGAAATGTAATGACCTACAAATTCATGCTAATATTATTACTAATACTGTACTCATATTATGCATACATGTAGTGTATACCTTTTGATGATTTTAAATGCTTCTGCCTTTGAGTCGTCTTGTAATAAATACTGTATTGTTTAATTTTCACTTGGTCTGTTTTGTGTTTTAATACTGTTTTGATGTCTAAAAAGTGCATTTTTTATAGTGCTGAAAGTTCACATTGAAACCATGTCGATGAGTAAATTAGTAGGTGCACATCTGAAAGCAGTGCAAAATTTGGCACGACACAGGGAACTTATAGAAATAATTGCTCGATATGATGAGTTATTTGCTGCTCATATGGAAATAAGGAACCATATTTACTAGAATGTCAGAAACCGCACAGAATGACCTGATTTCATATATTTCCTTTACTGTGTTAGAATAAATCAATAAAGAAATGAATGAATGAAACTATTTTTTTTTTTTGCATGACAGATTGATTAGATGAAACAACAGGTTTGTAATTGTGCCTTTTGTGACATAGAAGTCAACAGCCACCACGGTACAGAATGGTCTGTAGTTATTTTGTTGGTCGTTTATTTAAGTATTTTTTGTATAAACCTCCCAATTTAAAAATGTCACTCTATGTTTGCTTTATAATGATTTTTCATTTTAATTTAGTTTTATATTGGCATTTTGTTTCATTTTTTTTATATATGTTGCGTTTAGTTTTATTTTGTGCTATTTTGTATTTGCGAATAACACAAGGCTCTAATTAAAAGTATACATTGTTATTGCCTTTTAATTACCAATAATAATAATAATAATAATAATAATAATAATAATAATAATAATCAAACATGTAAAAGGACAATAACATTTTCATGGTGGTAGATACTAGCATATTAGTGGTGTATCAACATATGTATCTTTACTATAGGCTTTCCTACAGTTTTGTAGTTTGTGTTCGATCCTCCCACTGGAAATTTGACAGTAGTAAAGTTGTATACTGCCAAATTGTGGTAAAATGTTAAGATGTGAAAAATGTTGTCTGTCAGAATACGGTAATAAGATTATACTGCTGCAGCCTTCTGCCTTTTCTTCTGACTCCCCATTTATTTTTTGGCTACCAGCCACCACCTGTACATACAGTGTATACTAGTTTCTGTTTTCTATAACAAAAATAATGTGTTGTACCTTGTTTATATTTTCTAATTTATTTAAAAAAAAAATTTAATGAATGTTTTGTTTGAATATATTGTACTATTTAAAAAGATAAGAATAAAAAAAAATAAAATAAATAGTTACTGGACAGAAAGCTGGCATTTACAGAATCAAGCTGTTCATTCTTTATTATGGCTTGTCAGCCTGCCATCACACATAATTTGCTGTTCCAAGAAGTTGATTTCATTCGTTTCATGCATGGGCTTTTCAGATGGTATCAGTTTGTTGAGTGTCACTCATTTCAGGTGAGAAGACTTTTTTTTTTTTAATATTGCTGAAGAAGGCCTTGTTACAAAATGAAACATGCAAACTGTACACAAGCAGTTCTGTTATGTTAAAGGTTAGAGACTCACCAGACACAAAACACCAAGAACCTCTCTGTGTGCAAACTTCAAGCAGCTGTATGGCAGCCAATTGGATAGTAGGCCTTAGATGCACCGGCTGTGATAGGGTTCTTACTCAGGACTTCCTCCTTAATAGCCCAGAGCCTTAATCACTGTAGAAAATATGCAGACGTAGAGCCTCGCATGATCTACGCATCAGGCTAAAGCAGTGATCTACGCATCAGTCTAAAGCAGATACAGACCTGAATTATTACCTTGTGTGCACTGGTTCCTTTTTCTCTATGACAAGTATAGTACTTGTTACTTCTTACTGTCACTATATCAATCAATTTGTTGCTGAGCCGGTAGAGGTGTTTTTTTCTTTCTTGTATCATTATACTCTAAAAAGACGTGACAGCGAGGATTCAAACTTCAGAAAGTACACGTGAATAATTTTTCTATTTTCTTATTGTGGGATTAGCATTTACTGTAGGCTTATCAAGACAGGTGAAAGTGAAAGCTGTTGTATTTCAGCTGAAGTGCAAGACTGCTCAGTCTTAAGTGGGTTTGAAATATAAATGACAAATTCCCCAATGTGTGAAGACTTTCGTTTGCAAAGTCTTGATGCTAATTGCTCAAAGGCTGTTGATTTATCATTTTAAAAAGTGATAATATGATTTAAGTAATTTCATCTGACATTTGTGACAGTATATCTTTCCTCCTTAGCAGGTTTTTGCTAGTATAGTTAATGTAGTCATTTTTAATGAATACAAAAAGTGTGCTCCATTAACTTATTTTAATATTAATTACATTGGGGTCTATTTTAATTACAATGTTGGCCTTGTTGGTATATTTATTGTTCTTAGTTATTTTATAACAGGGGAGTCCATAAATCATCCCTGTATGCCTCACATTACATTCTTTGATAACAGTTTATGTGGCATCTAAGGACATGTTGATTAGTGATTAGTAACAGCAGCTGCTTGCTGTAACACCTCTGGTAGAAAAGACTAGGCGCTTACCTTTACTGAGTCATCCTGTCCAAAGGAGTGAAAGGGAGCTTTTGGCTTTTATATTCTTTATATGAACAAAGAAGAGACACAATATCAAGGTTTCCTTCAATAACCTACCGTAGCCTTATATATTATTAACAATTCAGAATGACCTGCTAGTGACTGTATGAAGTCACTTTGTACCTTTCATATGTAGAAACTGTCCACAGAGCAATAGAACCTAGCATATGGCAGTAGTTACTGTATTGATGGGGAACAACATTCTTCTCACCAATGGTGATTTGGTCGACACTAGGGCTGCAGCGAAGGGTACATTTTGACCTTCGAAGGATTGGAAAACACATTACCGAAGGAAGATTCGAACCTTCTATGGTACTACTTTGCATAATTTACTGATGACTTCACCATAGCTACTTGTTTATACATTATATAATACAGTAATCATGTTTTCATAATTAAAAAAAAAACAAAAAAAGCAATACATTACAGTCCATTCATAAGAATCACATCCGTCCTGGGTGTTTTGATTATTATAAGTGGATGATTCTTAAAAGCGGACTGATATGATTACTGTGGTGCAGAATTAAACTTAGTATGAGAATAAGAGCTTGTTCCCTGGCTGCAGTGTAACGGGTTGATCACTAGATGTCACGAGTTCCTGCATGTACAGTATGCACACCCACGAAAAATCCACTACTGCTTTCCTTAAGAAATTATGGAGAATAGTCAGTTGGTTAACTGCTTGTTAAAGTTAATGACACCTCGATAGAAATGGCTTAGCCGATAGGTTTGTGATGAGGGTATAGAGGCGTAAGGAAGCAGAAGCAACAAAAATAAACCAAAACTCGAGTAAGAGATCTAGTGTGTGTTCCACACGATGTACGGTTAGTTAGTGCTCCAGCTGAGAGTGAGGTTTATTTTGTTTGTTTTATTAGCGGTTGTTTCGCCACCGCAGTGTAAGAAAAGTAAAACCAACACCAGTTTAAAACTGTAAATCAAGACTCCAGCCTGAATTTACACTGTCCTCGGCCACTCTCTCGCATTACAATTATCAAAAGCATGCCATTAGCAGTTTAAGTACAGCATACAGTTGTAAATGGTGCTCAATCACCGAGGACAATACATCAAAACAAGTCCTTGTGGATGCAGCTTGTTATACGATCACAGTTATGACTTATGTTTACTCAAGGCTGCAGAATCCTGTTTTATTACAATATACTTGAGAAGCGATCGTCTCATGAGGGTGCCTAGTTTAACTACCCTGCAGTGTTACGTGACCTTTGAATTAAAATGACATCACAGTACAGTATTTTACTGTCAGGAATACCCCAGCATTTAAACATCGCTGGCTTACTTATTTTCTGCTGCAATGCAAATCTCACAGTTTTTCATTAAACAGAGATGCAAAAGTCTGCAATCCCCTCCCCTCTTCCTCCTCCTCACCGTGCCACACCGCACCGTCTACATGCGTATCACACAACTGCTGTACTCAGTATATATTCAATGAACATGTATTCATTTTATTGAAACACATTTTCACTAACAGAGAACACAAAAAAAACATACCTGCATGATGCAACGGTGCAGTCACATTTGATTACAAACAGTGCAGTGTTTCCTGCATCATTGCACTATCCACGCTGCGTACGTGCCTAACCACGCGAGATATGATCAAATTCAAATTCAAAAACAGCATTTATTGTCTGTACACGTCATTGCACTTGATCAAGTACCGTATTACATGTAGTCAGTTTGCCCTGAAATGATTCTTACAGGCTGATTATTTTACATTGATTGGTGTAGGAATGATTTGGTCCCAGTGGTTTTGATCACTATATGCGGTTGATTCGTATATCAGTGATTCTTATAAACTGACTGCACTGTACATGTTTATTTACACGTAATTGATGCTGATTGGAATGTATACAGTAAGCTTGTATTTCAGCAACACCAACTGCAGCGGACTTGGGCAAAACAAAGCTTTATTTAACAGTCACCGTTCTAAGCAGGCTATCAGTCACACTTACATTTTACTACTACTAAAAATATTAATAATAATATTAATAGTACTGTGAACTTACGCTTGTCAAGTGACCCCAGAGATTGGGTATGGCTCTTGCACAGTCTGCATTCAACATTTCTTTTGGTCGTCTGGGCATTTAACAAAAAAATCCCAAACAGCAGAGGGGTTTTGAGACATTTTTTTCAATACGGCTTACGCTATACGGCACTTTGCTGTCGAGATGGTGAATGAAGAAATTAAAGGTTTGCCTCTGGATAACACGAGCTGGAGGGGGGAGGGGTGGACGGTGGTCAATTCTCGAAATTAAAATGATTAATGTTAGCGTATATTTTGTATGTTTCAAACATATTGTACCATAGCACTGTCTTGTACACTAGGTACAGAGTACATATTTTACTGAAGCACTACAACTGCTATAGGTATCCTCCCAGTGCTTTGGCATACTCTACCCTGCTCCATACACGGCAGCGGCGTCATATACAGTTACTACGTATGTTTTGTACTGTGTCACCCGGGTGTATATGTGATGGCAAAGATTGGGGACCAGCTAGACTTGTTCAGTTAGGGGAAACTAGAACTCAGGACAGTTGGCATTGATGCCAGGCAGCTGGGAGAGTTAAGTTTGACATATCCCCTGGGGTTATGGCATGGGATAGTATTGGTGTGATGCTATAGGTTAATATGTGTGTGCCGAGTCCCGTGGGATTGTTCTTGGGGTTATTGGGGTTCACCTAGTATGTAGTTAGGAACCTACATAGCAGTGGGTGGGAGAAAGTGGAAACCATAATAGGCAGTTGACAGATGTATGGCACACTGTATAATTTGTAATAGAAATAACTATAAATACATCCCCAGTTTGTTAGCTTTATCTGACTATGGTGTCAAGGCCGGTGCGTACAAAACATAACAAATTTGGCAGTGTGCTTATTGCAGTTTTTTTTTTTTTTTTTTAGATTTTTTAGTTTTGTAGTCTTTTCATTTTTGTCATCCAGATTTGTGTTTCTTTTTATTTGGAGGTTCCCGGTTTCATTTTTGATGGTATAAAATCATATAATTATAATGAGTGTTTAGGTGTTATGTTAATAATAGACGTTATAATGAGGCTCGACAAAACGCTTGTCAAATGAAGTCTTGTTGTTGGAAAGTAAATGTGCCAGTTATAGAATGTATTTGATTGGCGTATGTGTATAAGTCTATGTTGAGTCAGCCAATAGCTTTCGGCTGTACAAAAAACTGGGGAGGATAAGGAGCCAATAAGGAGTGAGAAGAGGCATGATTAACGGAACAGTATGCAAACAAGAAAAGAAAAAAGGGGAGATCTGAAAAGTTTCACTGCACAGCATGCATACAGTTTAGTTTAGTGAAAACTAAACATTTCTGCTTGAGTAGTGTAGCTGGTACAGAAATAATACATTTACTCATATTTGCAATTTCATTTCTGTAACTGTGTGGGGCCCCCCTCTGGTGTTGGGGCTCTGTAGGCTTGCCTGGATTGCCTGGGTGCTGACGCTGGCCCTGCATAGTTTCTACGAGTGTCCTTATTGTCCGGCACTACAATGTTGACAGTGTCTGTTTAGTTATCTCCCTGCATGGCTTTCTGTTTCATTTAATAATATAACAATGTAAGTAATGCATATTAACTTTACTAAATGACAAACTGTTGCATAGTTTATGTATTTTTGATATTTGGAAAGATAATTGTGTTTAATAAAAAAACATTGGAGGCCAGGGAGTTAGGGGATTAATTGGCACACACACATGCAAAGAAGACTAAAAGCTTATTTTTTAAAATCTACAGGCGGAAAACTTTACAGTGACTGGAGAGGCCTTGTAACTAAAAAATCTGTGAGATTTCCACCAGCTGAAAAGAAAAGAAGTGTTTCTGCTGGGCCTTTGAAATACTTGAGCAGGAGAACAGAGGAGTCGCCATACCCACAGTGCAAAGCTGTACTAATTTATAATGTTCAATTGCCTGTAGAGGAGGCTTCAAAACAGCAGGTAAGAGAGAAAGGACACTTAATATCTTCAAAGTTTACTCCGACATGGATATACTGTACTAAATTTAAAGGGGCATGTTGATGAAGATGCACATATTAAAACAAAAAAACAGCAAGTAATTTCCAGTAGACTGTAATGACTTTAGTTCAGTGACCGTACATCTGGTGTTTAACATTATCTGCAAATAATGATCTTAAACTAAACTAAAATTGTTATAAACTGCACACCCAAACTGTAGTTATAGAACAGATGAGTTACAAAAAAACCCAGTATCATACAGTGAAGAAACCTTATCCATATCTTTAGACCACAGTATTATTAGCAGTGGAAACAGTAGTTGTGATATTATAGCACACAAGCTTGGTACCATGGCACTACAGTAGAACAACATTGGAATGCAACATTTGAAAATATTATCACTTATGTTAATGTTCTACTGCACTTAAGGTTGGTAGCTGCCCTTGTGCTATCATTGACCCGCTAAACAAATCTATTGCATCTAGTACCACTGCTTTGCCATTAAATATGTTTCGGTCAAGGTGCCAACTACACCACACTGTAGTTTACAAGCTGTTGTTTTTGAATGGGAATATTTTCAAATACAGTTGTGGTGCCATTGACAGTTGCAATTACAAGATGTTTTTAGGTTTTAACTCATAATTCTTAACCCTTTCTTGCTTATAATAACTAGTTCAACATGCTTGACTGAAATGGAGGTATGTGGAAGGGGAGCAGAGAGCCCTGCACATAAATAGAAGGCAGGGCCAAGCCTGCTGGGAAATAAATGTATTGTTATGTTTTAAAATGCATTGCTTGTTTATAAGAACAGGTGAATTACTGGGTGTACTGAGAGGAGGTATGTGGGAGAGAGACAGCAGAAAAATAAAAAGTTCAAACAAAAAGAAATCTCAACACTGACACCAAACACATTGCAATTGCTTTCTTTCAAAAGTAGCAATTGCTTTCTTTCAAAAGTAGCAATTGCTTTCTTTCAGTTTCGTTTTCACTTTTACTTTCTCTCCTGTCTCTCTCCCACGTACCTCCTCTATGTAACCCACAAATTCACTAGTCAAATGTTTGCATATTTAACCCAACAAAACATTATATTAAAATGTAAGTTCAAAAGAAATGTTCATTTACAGTTTACTTGGTTCACGGGACAAGACCGAACCGATCGGTGTCCAAGGCTGCGAAGCAAGGGTTACTTCAGGCGTTAATGAAGAGAAGGCTAGCGGACACGTTTAAAGAGATGACATTAGAAGTCGCTCCGACTAACCAGGAACACTTACCCTTAGGGAGACTGGCATGGCCGACCTCCAAGACAGAGCTACACAGGGTAGCAGGAATTCTGAAAGAGAAAAGGAAATGAACCTGCAAAGAAGGGGCCAAAGAGGAACACTGGCGTAAATGAAATCAAGTTGTTAGTAAAGAATACACGCTTTCTCCCTGGCTCAGGGAGCGCCGCCCTCTCGGAGGTGAGACCGAACCAATCGGCCTCCAAGGCTGGGGAGCATGTAGGCCGCCCCAGGGGGAACCTGGCATGCTAGTGAGATTTTTAAGAGATTTGGCCCGGGGTCCCCTCTGGCTCTTGGAGGACCTTCCTCTCTGAGGCTGAGGTGGCAGGCTCGGGATTTTGCAAACAAGTAGGAGCACAACAAAACACAGAGCATGGCGGAGTATAAGCAGCACCGTGAAGCCAAGAGAGGTATGGCAGAGCCCACCAATCAAAATGCATATAAATTAAAACAAACTCCTATAAAACCACCCCTATAAAAAATTCTCACAACCAAATCACAGAAAAATTTAACAATCTTAAGTGAAAGCCTAGCAACGCATAGCGAAGTACAGACGGCAGAAATGGAAATGACAAGTGGGGTCTGCAGCACTATGTGACAATACGCAAAAAGCAAGACAGAGAATGACTGTTCTACCTGTTCGACCTAGGGCTTAAATAGGGAGGTTAATTGATTGGCTGGATGAACTAGTGGGGAGCCCCTGCTAGTGGTTACAGTAAAACCAGGGCCTTATTCACCAAACAATTCAGAATACTTGTAATTACAGTGCATGGTCAAAACAGTAAAGTGTGAGTCCTCCAACTCTATGAAAATAAAAAAAGAAAAAAATGAAAACTAGTAATTGTAACACAGAAAAGTCCATCAGCTGTTAACCTGTATTATAAAATGGCAAACATAGAGGGAGCAGTCTCATTAGTTAAATGTTGCAACCTGTACAGCTCTGTCACCATAGCAAAGTTTGGAACTTTCTAGAACCATTCTGCCTGATTCACTTGACAACCAATCCACTAGGATCGGGGATGGCATTTTGTAAGCGTAACAACACTCCAGAGTGTAATTTGAAATCTGCCAGTCGTGGCTTAGCAGCACCTCTAGCATGCAGATATTTGACCATTCTGTAATGCTATTTCTTTCATAATTCAGTTGTACCCACCCTCACATTAAACTACATAGTCCTGTCAGTAAATAGTTATTATTAAAAAGTACATAGTTGCACAGAAATCTCAAAAAGGACAAAATTAAGACCTCTTCTGCAAACAACATCACATCTGAAATTGTGTCCTAGATAACTGTATTTTATGAATTTTGGACTATATTTTAGCAAATCAATTGTGGTATCGTTTTACTGCGAGGAAATCTTTTATAGTACACCTTGATTCTGTTTGGTAGGGGAAAAGTGTTTTTTAAAATGCATTTTAATAAGAAATATATTGGTATATAACTAATGGTAAATATTCCACAAGGAATTAACTTTTGAAAAAAAATCAGCAGTTAACTATAGGTTTAAGAAAAAAAGCTAGTACTGTTCTTTATTATAAAACATTCATTCATTCTATTAAACTATGCAACAAGAACATGTAGTTACCTGCACTCCACGGCCATTTCTACTCAACAGCCTGAGGTATCTCTTTGTCCCATTCATTCTCTGTCAAACATGTTTTAACAGCTGGTAACTGACCATTTTTAATTGGGATTTTTATAGCTTTTTACTGTCTCTTCACCTGTCCTATGCAGAGAAGATAGCTGTGTTTTTTTCCTAAAATACATAATGTAGGATACATTTCTTATGCGTAAGTAGCTCTTTCTTGACGTTTGATGCTGCTTGCAGGTATGTCATCTTTTTTTTTAAAATAATGCAGTGCCTGACAGCTATTAAATTAATGTAATTTATGCACAGGGATGTAACCTTAATCAGGCTGTGAGGCAGTTATGCATTTGTATTAGACAGTCTGCAACATGATTTATTAAGCTGCTCACAAGCAGCACAAGTTGTAAATCTGCATTTGCTTTTCAAATATGAAAAGCCTCATGAGGACATTTGGACAACTTCTATTAAAACAGGTCACAGTAAGAGTTTTCAGCTCACACAGTTCATGCACTGTTACTGATTTTGTTATGTATGTACCAACAGTTTGTGAGTTTTATAAGAAAGGAGTCAACAAGGTAAATAAGCAATCCACATTTATTTAGGCACTTAACAATAGCTCTCCAAACGCTTCTGTGTTCTGGCACTAAAAGAACACGCTGCCCTATTTATTTATTCATTTTCAATTATTTTTTTATAAATTTTCTGCTTCCAGACGTAATGATAATAATAAAAAAAGACAACATAACATAATATATAATACAGAAACAATGAGAAAAAAAGTAATTGAAAATTACAGCATTACTGTTTGGTGACATAATTGAAAATAAAATAATTAAATAAATAAATGTATAGGCTAAATCATCTTATTAGCATTACCTACAAGTGTATGGCATACATTAAATGAACAAAAGTACCTTCATTAAATACAGGACCCTATAGTGAGAGGAAAGAAGAAAAACATAAGTAAATAAAGGGAAAGACTCTAGAATATTCTCTGACTATTGCGAGAAAGTGCAGACAACAATAGTAGGAGTTAGAAAGTGGGGGTTGTAAGTTGTAAGGTGTCAAAATATTAGAGAAAGGGCTGCCATGCAATATAGGATTTAATACTAGATCCCTTAAGAGTAAATCTGATTTTTTCAAGTTTGAGGAATTGCATGTTGTCTGTAATCCAATGAACATGAGAAGGTGGGGCAGGCTGCCTTCAATTCATCTAATTAAGGCAGCAGGCCAACAGAGATGCTGGATTGGAGTTTGAACAAAGGAAGCCCATCACTTGCAACACCAAATATCACTATCAGTGGTGTGGGGTCAGTCAGGTGCTATCAGTGGTGCGGGGTCAGTCAGGTGCTATCAGTGGTGCGGGGTCAGTCAGGTGCTATCAGTGGTGTGGGGTCAGTCAGGTGCTATCAGTGGTGTGGGGTCAGTCAGGTGCTATCAGTGGTGCGGGGTCAGTCAGGTGCTATCAGTGGTGTGGGGTCAGTCAGGTGCTATCAGTGGTGCTGGCTCAGTCAGGTGCTGTCAGTGGTGTCGGGTCAGTCAGGTGCTATCAGTGGTGTGGGGTCAGTCAGGTGCAACCAGTGGTGCATGGTCAATCAGGTGCTATCAGTGGTGCAGGGTTAATCAGGTGCTATCAGTGGTGCTGGGTTAATCAGGTGCTATCAGTGGTGTGGGGTCAATGGGCAAATCGAACATTTGGGAGAAGGTCTCAAAGACAAAGTTCTAAAGTGCAGCTAACCTGGGACAGGTCCAAAACATATGGATCAATTAGGCTGGAGCGTGCTTACACCTATCACATGTAGGATCAATATTAGGATAAGTGTTTGCCAATTTCATTTTGGGCATGTGGATGTGATGAAGGATTTTGAATTGAATCAGAGCGTAATGTGCACAAATAGAAGAGGAGTGTACTCTTAAAGTAAGTATTGTCTGTAAAATGAAAGCCAAGGTCCTGCTGTTAGGCAGCCCTTATAGTAGTTATTGGAGGACAATGTAAGGAAAAAATAGAATTGTAAATTATATCATCAATATACAGATCTTTCACAAATTTCAGACCCTTACCATGCCATGCCTGGAAGGAAACAGCATTCAAAGAGGGTACAAAATTATGATTCATAGCAATGGTAGAGAACATTGATTGAGATTGAAAACCAAAATTCTGTCTAAACTGGGCCCAAATCTTAAGGGAATGTTTTACTATAGGATTAGAACTAAACTGTGAAGGAAAGAGGCAGTGAGGAACATGTCAATGCTGGTAAAGATGTAGGCTGACAGGAGGCAACTTCAATCAGTAGCCAGGCAGGCCCCGGTTGCTGTAGATGATGGTGGAGTCAGTATGTGGTACAAAAAATATTATCTGACCAATAGTAAAATTGAAAGTTGGGCAAGGCCAATCCTCCTTAGGCCTTTGAAGGAAGGACCTGCGAATACGCAGGTTTTTCTTATTCCATATAAAAGGTGAGATTAGTGTATCCAGTGTCTTGATAAAAGATTTAGGAATAAAAATAGGAATACACTGGAAAAAATATAAGAATTTAGGAAGCACATTCATTTTAACTGAATTAATGCGGCCAGCAAGCGAGAGAAACAATAGAGTAATTGATTCAAGCCTGCGAGCTAAAGCCTTGGCCAAAATCTTGACATCTGCATTAAGTAATGAAACCCGGCGGTATGAGCTGCATTCGAGAGGGTCCTTATTCTTTTCTAACAGTAAAGATATTGAGGCTTGATAAAGTGTAGGGGGGGGGGGTTAGATTGTGACTTAAATGATTCAGTCACAAGTCTCAGGTCCAGGAGACTTGCCGCTTTGCATTGATTTAATTGCCTCTTATTTCTTTAATAGAAAAGGGCTCCTCTAAGGTAGCCTTTGATTGGAGGTTAATAGAAGGCAGGTCGAGATTATGAAAGAGTCAGTTAAAGAATGATCCATAACAGATTCAGAAGTGTACAAATTTCAGTAAAACAATTTAAATTGCTCATTAATAGATTTGTGCTCAGTTGTAACGGAGCCTGACTGTGTTTGAATTTCAGTAATCAAATGAGAAGCACTGGATTGGCGTAGTTGGTGAGCTAAAAGCTTGCTGGCTTTATCACCATGTTCATACAAAACATGGCGCAATCGGAGCAAATAAATCAAATTCCGTCTGCAATCTTAATCGCTCATTATACAAATCAGGGATGGTGCGGCAGCGTACTGCTGATCCAGATGAAGAATAAGATCAGTTAGCTCTGACGGTCTCTTCTTACAATGTTTGTTCTTTTGAGCAGTGAAAGAGATGATCTGACCACACAGGTAAGCTTTCATTGCCTGCCATACGTTTGTAATGGGGACTTTTGATGTGTATTAAAAAAAAAAAAGTAACCTGTTCAGACATAAATTGAATACATTTTTCATCAGAAAGTAGCAGGCTGCTAAAACGCCAAGGAGGCCTGGGTGTATCCTGCTTCAGAAAATGTAGTTCTAATGTGACAGGGGCATGATCACATATAACTAAGCTGTGACAAGTACAAGAACGAACAGATGACAGCAGTTTATTATCCCTGAAAAAATACTCAATATGTGAGAATGTGTGGTGAACAGGAGAAAAAAAAGAATATTGTCTACCTGCAGAAAATAAAAAGCACCATTGGTCAGAAACCCTGTACTCTGAAAGAAAAGATCGGATGGCTAAAGTAGTTTTAGAAAGTGAGGTAGATTTTGAGGATGAGCGATCTAATGCAGGATTTAAGCAACAATTAAAGTACCTACCCAAAAGTATGTGATATGCATTTAAATCAGGAAGTGAAGTAAAAAAATGTATAATAAAATCCCTGTAATGCCAGTTTGGGGCATAAACATTGGCCAGAATCATGGGAGCATTAGCAAGTCTGCTTACCACAACAACATAACGACCCTTCTTATCTGCAATAACTTCAGAAGCAACAAATGGTATGTTTTTTTATGTACTAAAATTGCAGCACCTGTGGCCTTGGCATGAAATGTTGAATGGTAGAGCTGCCCCACCCAATCCCTGCACAGGTGGAAGTGATCTGATATTCAAAATGGGTCTCCTGCAAGAATACAATTCCAACATTTAAATGCTGGAGATGCACTAGTACCTTTTTTCGTTTCACTGGGTAATTTAACCCTTCTACGTTCCAATTTACAAAATTGACAGCACTTCCTCTATTAGCACACATCGTAATGACAGCAAAAATACAAGATCAGACTGTAGGCTGTAAAAAATAAGACAAAGTAAGAGAAATCCGTTATCAACTTCAGATAGAGTGGTTGCATGAATAGTGCAGTTGTCTGAGACCTGAGTAGCAACTTCCCAAATGAGAAGCAAGCCCACCCAGACATTAAAAAACTCTAACCCACTCATCAGGTAAACCCCCGTTCACACGTGAGTTATACATACCTAAACCCACAGATACAAGTGAAAGATTACAACCCGTAAAATACACATTAAAACATTTTTGGAGGAAAATAATAAATATATATAAAAAAGATCGAATAAACAAATAGTTCTAATATTAAAGAGACTTAAATATGCAAGTAAGCAAAGACAGTAGCGACCCTAGGAGTCAATCCAGCTCACATATTGTAAAAAAAAAAAAAAAAAAAAAGACTATTTGACAATCGCAGTACAGGTGCCACGGCCAGTATTAAGCAGTCCAACTCAACCTACTTACAGCGTAATGTTTTTAAACTGAAAATAACCAGGGCTTAATTAAAACCCTGTTGACCAGTTCAGCATAGTCTACAAAAACAAAAACAGAAAACGATCATAATATAACTGTACTTCGCTGTGTTTAACTTTGGGGGGGGGGTGTTGCTGGCTTCCAGGCAAGGGAGAATGCCATTTTTATAGAAAGCTTCAGCCTCCTGTACCGAAGTGAAGATCAAATTCCGACCCTTGAAGAAAATACGAAGCCTGGCTGGATAGAGCAAGCTGAACTTAATACCCTGTTTGTATAGCCTTGTCTTTATGTCCTTAAAAGGTGCACGGCTTCTGGCGACATCTGAGCTAAGGTCTGGAAAAATAAAGATCTTTTGCTCCCGAAAGGCGAGGGTTCCCTGCTCCCGTTAGACTTAGTTTACGTCCCTCCCAGCTCTGTTGATTGTTAGTTGTTGATTTGCTAGTTGTTTTTCCGTGTTATTGACGTTATATTTTAATGATGCTTCAAGTAAGCTTGTGATGAGTGAGGAATGTAATGATAGCAGCATAGATCCAGACACAGCAAAGCGAGCATGTACATGAACGAAACAGTTTTAAAATGTACTTTTTTATGAACTAATATAAAAAGAACATTTTAAAAAAGCCCAGGGAGATTAGAAGTGTGGGATTTTAATCCAAGATGTTGGCGTTTGACATGCAGTTAAAACAGTTATATTGGACAAGAAGTCCCTAGATAGTGATATACTTGTTTTCAGTGTCTCTACTGAGTAGCGGCTGAGTGTAGCTTTGAAATATTTAAAAGCAGTGATATGCAAATGTAGTTAATTAAAATATCATTAAAAAATCCAATGCATGTTTATCAAGTTGTGTTTGTCTTTTATAGGGACATGTGAGGCTTATGACATTTTAGTGGGTCATGTTAGGCAGGATTCTGTGGAATTATTCTTTTATCTCTATGGTAGGTACAGTACCTTTATTGTGGTGTATATGTTACTATATATATCATATATATATATATGGCTCATATATATATATATATATATATATAGCAACAAAGTTTAATTAGGCTCATGATGTACTGAACAAACTTCATTAACGCCCGCACTCCCTACAATGACTAGTTGAAGATAAATATATGAACTGCATTTAACTCATGCCAGCTCTTAATTGTAGTAAAGTACCTTGTATTAACTAACTATATTCTTGTACCATTCTTACATGTTAATTATGTGTCATTTCAGGTAAAAGTGCCCTTGAAGTCTGCGGAGAGTGGCAGACTGATGAGTGCTGCAGCGAAAAATGCAACATCTGCAAGGTTTTTCCAGTTTACTGCCTTTTTTATAATTACCTTCACATTACCACAGCCAAAATGTGTGAAAAACTTGAGATTTTTTTCAAGTGTTTTTTTTTTTAATTAAATTTGATACAAATGTAGTTGTGAATTAAAAATGAATTGAATTCTCGTTCATTCAATCATCAGCTAGTTTTCTCCTTATGAAAAGCTGCTATTTCATTTCAGATTTTTGGCAACTAATACTGTTTTCTGGGCACAGTAATGTAATCACTAAAACATGTTGTAGTTCTAGTTTCCTCTTTCTGTATTAGGAAACTGTTAAAGGTTTTTAAATAACTGCTTGATAAAAGCAACAAATAAAAGCAAGCCATCTTTATAGGATTCTTCTTAGGGTTATTGCCAAGTCCTAAATGAGGAATGATGTATAGGTTGTTAAAGCTGCCATTAGTTAGGGACCACTAATGTTTGCAATGGATGCATCTAATTAACATAGAACAAGGTAAAAATTATCTTGCTATTGAAACATAGGTAAGCTACAGCTTTAGGCATCACTTTATTGTTTATTGGGAGGTACTGTAAAACAAAAAGTATGCCTCTGAGGATAAATGCAGGAATTGTTTTAATAACCTTTGGTGTTTATAGTTTTGATTTGGTAAGGGATAAGGGAGGCGATGATCAGATTAGTCCAGTGAGTCTGCTAGAATCTTTATGCAGATATGCTGATAACAGCAACAGAGGCAAATGTAATGTAATAACGAGGATTCCTGATTGTAAACGTCCTTTTGTTTTTTCCAATACTTAATTTCACAAAAAGTTTCAAAGACGCCCTCAGAAAACCGACAAAAATGGTGTCCTGTTGGAACCCTTGGTGTTTGCAAAGCATTGTGGTCCAAGAACCACATCATCCGTGCCAGTACTGCTTCACTAGTGGGCTCATACATATTAAAGAATTAGCAACAAGCAGAGAGGCTGCCTGGAGTCCCAGCAGGTTAGCAAATTTGGCTGCAGGGGTTTGTGGAAAATGACATGCTTAGGGTGTTGCAATTACGAATCATTCAGCAGAACCCTGCAGCATTTATTTGCCAAATATATGCCTCAGATTTTAAAACGTAACCCTTTGCAATTCAGATATGATAAAAAAAACAAAAACAAAATCAGTACAAAGCTTTGTCTGTTGATATTGCCTCAGAATTTAGTGCAATGACATAATGGATATAAAACAATTATTGAATCCCTACAATGAAAGATCTGGCGCTAGCACACATTGAAAAAAATACAAATTAATAGTAGAAAACCATTTCATGAAACAACAACCATGTCTTTTTGTTAAATTAGGTTTCATGATTTAGTTATTTGTTTGTTTGTTTGTTTTACTCAGCTCTTTGACTTTGAAAGCCACGCAGCAGTATGACATCCCTGGTCAGCAGCCCATCAGAACTGTAATGGAGGGAAAGGACAGTTTTTTAATATCCTCCCACAGCATGCTCAGCAATATCAATGAAACTGAAGTTGAAAAAGTATTTGCAAGCAGGTTGGATAACTGTGGAGAGTTCCATAAGAAAGACGGTTATGTATCAGAAAGCCCGAAAGAATGCAGAACTGAATTGCAGACACTTCAGGACGATCCAGGTACAGCAGAGATAACATCCACCTGTTCTGAAGTTAAACACAGTTCTGTGACTTATGATACCTCAGACCAAGGTACCCAGGAATGCAAACCCATAACAGCACTAAGTAAAGAAGATTGCAGCCCAGTGGTTCACACTGCTGAAGATACCGGGTGCTCACCTAGTGATCTTATGTCACTGTCATCAAATACAGAATGTGATAACAACATAAAGCACCCCGGCATCTCCGAACACCCCCAAACAGACCCAATCGACACAGAGGAAGCCCCTATGCTTGACTATAGATACCTACAGGTGCAAAATACTTCCTCCTTATCAACAGAGGTGGTAGAGGCCAACAGTGTAGCTGAGGAACCGATTGACACTGGTTCTTCATTCAGCTTGAAAGGGAAACAGAAAAGGCGTTCTTTGTATGTGGAGGAAATACTTAAAAGAAATCAGCCTTTTGAGGTCCACAGTGACTCCTTTGAACAAGAGGGTGAAGTTATACATAGTGCTGGCCGATGTACTGGTGCAAACTATTTGAATGAAAACATTAGAATATATTCAGATGCAGAAAGTAAAGTTGAGGACCTTGAACTAAGCATGTCTCAGGATTCAAACACTCAGATCAGCTCTGATTCATTCTGTGATGAGAAACGTTGTGGAGCTGGAAAATATAATGCAGCAGAGCGCCACCAAAAAAGAAGACACTTTGGTCTGAAGACAAGGGCATTGACAGGAAGGCCAATTCCTATGTACTTTCAGCCTAAGGATCCAGTAAGTACCATTACTGTATATTTTCTGTAGCTAAAACAAAAGTTGTGGGCTGTTTTATCCAACTTAACCACACCCGTCCATAGACCTTTCTTGTAAGCTACGCTATGAAATAAGCAATTTTAGTTTTGTTTCGTTTAGTTTTTTTACAGTTGGGAGATGTGGTATTTTTTATATTGTTTGCTTTTATAACTATATTTATATCCCTGTGGCTTTTTGTTTTGAAAGGAACACCACATTATGCTTGAGCTTTCTAATCAGTCTTAGTGTTATATTCTTTAAACAGAATGTTAGAATAAATGTAATGCTTCTCTATCTGGCTGCAGGAGCTCCAACGTTAGTCTTTCCTGCAACCATCAAGTCTCCAGCCCAGCAACAGCGACATTCAGAGAGAGCGCAGCTTCATTACCCAGCTTTGTCTACGTCTTCATTAGAAAGACTGGCCCGCTGCTAAAACTTTAAAAGCTCCGCCAACAAGACAGACTATCCCGTTGTCACTTTATTCATCTTTCACAGTCATCATTCCATTATCATCATTCCATTGCTTTAGTTTACTGTTTTAAATCTGCAGCTGCCCTCCTCCAGAGCTTCCAACGCTCCAGCTTTCCTCCAATACTCAGATCGTGGCAGCAATTTCTGCAGTCAAGGCTAACGCTAATCACCATCTAATAAAATATATAAATAAACAAGAACATAAGAACATAAGAAAGTTTACAAACGAGAGGAGGCCATTCGGACCATCTTGCTCGTTTGGTTGTTAGTAGCTTATTGATCCCAGAATCTCATCAAGCAGCTTCTTGAAGGATCCCAGGGTGTCAGCTTCAACAACATTACTGGGGAGTTGAAATAAATAAATAAATACTAAATAAAAATAAATAACTACGGGGCGCTTGACTTCCTCAGCAATCTAGTCATATGTCCGCTCATCCTCTCAGATACTACAAGCATTAATACATGGTGAGAGATGTGGTACTAGACTGGAAATCTGTCTTGATTATGAGTTAAGGAGTTCCACTATTAGGAGAATGACTGGAGTTGCGAAGCCCAAATCTCTGAATGTGAGTTCATCTTTTCCATTCCAAGCAGACATGATAGTAGTAAACTGCTGATCGATCCCGTGTTAACTAACACATAGGATAGTCGGCATCTCATCTTTGCCCTTTTTTTTCACAATATGGGGCACAAAGGGCACTGAACTTCCTCAGCTGTCTATTAAAACTGACCAGCTTCACCAAGGACATTTCATTCAACTCTCAAAAAATTGACTCGCCAGTATGCCCCTCAAAGTACATTGCCTCTTAAAAAACCATTTCTCCTATCAGACCCACTGTTCATTGACTCCTCCTGCACGATTGTATCCCGCCACTGGTTCTCCTGTCATCTTGCTGTGTCTATTCAAATCAATACGGTATATACAAATGCATTTATGTCTTCAAACATGCAAGCAAATTTTATATGCATAATGACTGAATAAGATAACATCCCATATAAGATAAGATACTGAATAAGATAACTTATTTTTTCTTATTTTAGGATTTTGAAGCTAAAGCATTGCAGCTCCACAAAAGTGCAGTTTCAAGTGTTAATATACCAACACTCTTTAGATGTATTCCCTTTCGAAGGGATATTCTAAAGTTCATGTCTGAAGATAGACACCGACAGTGGGAAAAGAAAGAAAGTGCATTCCGTTTTCAAAGGTATGAGTAGTTAGGGTGCAATATTGTTTACGTTATTACAGCTAAACTGCAGATGAATAAATACATTTTGACTAAATATTAGATATGCTCTACAAAAAGGTGTAAAATATTATTGACCCCGTTACCCCTCCCATGTTTAATAATTTATGTTAGCAAGGAAATAAGTTGCTTTCGGAATTCCTTCAGCATTCATACAGTAAGATAAATATGGTACCATGGAAGCATACAGAGCACTTGGAGCCATTTAAAAACTGAAATGAACTCCCGGATGATATTGGCCACTTGGCAGTTAAATCAAAATATTCCCATGAAGTATAATAAAGATTATTTTGTGGTTGTTTTCAACACCATCTTGCATCTTGCTTCATAAAATCTAAGCCACTCGACTTTTCGTGTTTTTATTTAACTTTATATCATCTAAAAGTACAGTACTTATGTAAACTCAGTCGTGTCAGTGCACTAAAGAATTTGATTTCTGGAGATGGACTGATGAAAGTTTTGGCATTTTCTTTAGAGCCTGGAAGGCACACAGACACCAGTTATCCTCTGTCTACAACAGACGACAGAGCAGTGACCTGAAAGAGTGGGTTCAGATAGTGAAGGAGAAGAAAGAGCTTGAAGACTCTCACTGGCAGGAGAGGCAGAAGAAAATACAGAACGTGTATGTAAACCCCATATTTTTTTATTTGTGCTTTTACCTTTTACATTTTTGACTGAGCAATTTCTGGTCTTAAAATACGTGATAGTAGATCAAACCTGTGACCTCCACGTGGGTTGATGCCTGATACTATCGAAATCTGACTTGTCCAGTGAATCACGTGTATGCATACACAAGTTAAGAAACCATTTCTGTTTATGAACACAAAATACTATTTGTCAGGAAGGGTGCGGTTGCCTCTTTTAGTTACTTTTTCCTGCTGTTTAAATTATTGCTTTAGGCTGAGACATTCCAGGGAAAAAACTGCTGAAAGGCTGAAAAGAGTTGGTCCTCATCTAGAAGTCTATGAAGCCTTTCACCCTGAGAGGACCGACACCAGCTGTCACAAGTTCTTAAGTGCAGCAATTTGTATTCAGAAGTTCATTCGAGGATGGCTAGTAAGAGTCCAACTCGGTAGGATAAGAGAAAAGGTAAGAATATGGAATCTGCTTCATATGCATGACGGTACCCTTTGTGGTAGCAACTTCCTGTACTCCTGTTTGTGGGACGTTATTTGGAAAATGGTTTCATTTTCGGCGGAAAATGGCAGAATCCACTGTCAATTAAAATATCCTTCTATTTTGTAAAGCAATCCTTGGTTTTGTTTACTGTGGTTGCTGCGTTTCATACATAATTATGTTGTAATCGAACAAGTATGATTATTTAATGATTTTATCTTTGCTGGTCATTTTTTTTTTTTTTTTGAGACCTTGTAGAACAAAGCATAGCAAATGACAAAACCAAAGGAGAGCAATTAACAAAAAAATGATAACTTAGTTGTTTGCTTGGTCACATGATAATTATAAGATAATGCTTTTATTTAGTTTGAAAATAAACATGGCACAAAGTTGCTACTCTATACAGTATCATCAGGAATTTAAATTATCATTATTAAATATATAAATGCTCATATCTTATACAGTAGATATAGAATTATACCTAAACATATGTAAGTGAAAAAGCATTTTCTCATGCAACTCATGCCAGCCACCTTTCAGCTGTGCTTCCTTTGGTCTTAGTCCTGAAATAACGTCCCAGAATGTTAAAACAGGATACATCATCACCAATTACAGATAGTAAGGAAATAGTAAAAAGTCAATGTTAAAACACTTGAACAGGGAGTCTGAGTGTCTCACCTGGTAGAAGCACAGCCGTGTGGCTCACAGAGTGAGTCATACAGCGCAGGTTTGTGTCCTTGCTGTTAGAATTAGGCCGGTCTTCGCTGGGGGCTCTGAAGGGGGCGTTGCATTGGCTCTGGCGCTCCTATGGGTTAGGGAGACAAAACTGGCAGCAGCTGTTTCTCCTCATCACGCTACAGCAAACCCTGTTGGCCAGGTGCCCAATGAGCACAAAGGCTGACACCTGTAGGGCTGGACTTTATCCTCCAGAGGTCGGTAGCTCGCTGACATCCGCTCTTGAGTCCCCGGGTGAAAAAGAAAGCTGTCTTGGTTGTATAATCGGACGACGCCCACCGAACCTCCGGGTCTCCTGAGCCATGTGGCGAATTGCTACGGTGATGTATTTGGACATGCCAAATTGGGAGGAAATCAGGAGTAAAATAATAATTGGATACAGTAAATAAAAAAAAAAAACTAAAAAAAAACATTTGGGTATGTGTTTTGTACTGTGTCCAATCTATGCCATCATATTGCTCACTTCACTTGTTTGTGCCAAAGAAAGACACCTAAGTGCCGTTAAGCATTACAGTGCCCTCAACACACCACTGGCGGATATCAGTGGATTTTTAAATGATCCATCCTGTCATGAAAGCACATTTAGGATACATATTTTATTACCTGTATTTCATTACATGTACTGTCATTGATTTATGTAATTGGTCAATGCCTACCTAGGACCTTAATGAAATTTAAGATGTTCTTGTTTTAAGCAGTGATATTTAAAACATGTCCATTAGAACTGAAATTATGTTCAACCTTATCTGTACCTACAGGCTGCAAATCATGGGCCATCCCTTTCAGCTGTTGTTAAGCAATACCGAAGAATGATGCATAGATTAAAAAGGCGCTTTGGTGTTATAAAACCATCTGTCCCGATGGTGTACAGTGATCTGGAGGAGTGGCTAGACCGAAAAACAAGTAAGAATCTAGAAACAAAAAGTTAATTCATATTGTACACTGGGTAAGAAGCTCTTTACACCAGTGTACACTATTGTTTGTGAAAGCAAAATCAAGCTGTTAGAAAACTAGTAAAACATGTAGACACTTATTTGAGTCCTTGTGTAACCTTCTGATTGGTCTGTGACAAGTTTTATTATGTTAACAATTGTTTAAATTGCACTTGAGAAGAGTCCTATATAATTATATATCCTGTTCTCTAAGCCAGTCATCAATTATTTGACCCCATTCGATGCACATTTTAGGTGAAGAAAAATTTGTTTTGAGTAATGCTAATCTCATTCAATGTGAGTTCATGAGCTAACATGGATGTTTTTATTTGTATCGACCGACCGACCTCAATGCCATGTTAATGAAAAAATACCATATTTACTTTCAAATCTACCAAATTGATGTGAGTGTAACTTGGCCACAAGCCATTTTTTGGCATTTGATTGTGTAAAAAAAAGCCTTTAAAATTGCAATGAATAATTCCTGTCTTCTTTTTTTAAGTGTATGAAAAGATGTTTATAAAAAGGCAGTTTTGGAAGGAGTTGGACAAATCTGAATTGCCGAATTTCTTCAGGGACTGTGCCCATTTCCCTTCGAAGCAGGACATTGAACATACTTGGTCTCTAATAAACTATGGTATGTACTCCTGTTATATCTACATAAAATAAACATCCCAGTTGGCAAAGCTGGTTGCAGTGACGTCGTATTGACGTCACATTCTGACATTGGATATTGGTCAGAATAAGGTTGTATATGGAAGTTTTTTTGACGTCTGAACCACAGCGTTGTATCAACATCACAATCTGAACACTATACCAACGTCTGAATCACAACGTTTTTATCAACGTCACAATCTGAGCACTATACCAATGTCTGAATCACAACGTTGTATCAACATCGCAATCTGAACATTATACCAACGTCTGAATCACAACGTTGTATCAACATCGCAATCTGAACATTATACCAACGTCTGAATCATAACGTTGTGATTAGGTCAGAATCTGACCTAAAAAATATTATTATTATTATTATTATTATTATTATTATTATTATTTAATTAATAATGATCTAAAATAGCTTTCATATGCATTAGCAATCCAACCATAATCCAATGTCAGATTCCTAACCTATATGTGTATATCAATATTGACAGTTTGTAAACTGATTTGTTTTATATCAAACAGAAAGTACATCATGTTGACCATCCACATGAACTACAATTAGAATGTGTAGGTGCTAACTACTTATTTCCTCTTCTGAGAAAACAAATCTTTGTACCCCTATAAAGACTTCAGTGACTATAACAAAATATCAAAAAAAAATTTGGCTTATATGTATTAAGCATAAATTTTATTACCCACACTTTGTATAGGAATTTTAAGGTTTATGTAAACCAAAAATAAATAAATAAACAAACAATGGACACTGGTGGTAGACTAATGAAGCCATGGTCTGTCATCTTTATCCAAGGTAACTTAACTCGTTTTTTTCAAATATTATAGTACAATGTATATTATATACAACATTACACAGCGTAACCTCAATTATTATATGTTCACTTTGCCACAGGTATATCACGGGAGCTGATTTTATTCTGCCAGTGCACTTTAAAATTCCAGTACAGCCAAAATAGATTCATTCTCACTCATTCTCTTTCTCATTCTCATTCATTCTCTCTCATTCTCACTCATTCTCACTCATTCTCACTTATTCTCACTTATTCTCTCATTCTCTCTCATTCTCACTCATTCTCTCTCATTCTCTCTCATTCTCACTTATTCTCATTCATTCTCTCTCATTCTCTCTCTCTCTCTCTCTCTCTCTCTCTCTCTCTCTCAGTCCTCTGCCTTTCTATGTTTTCTTCACTGTATCTGCAAAGACAAATAGCAAAAAGTAAACAGTAAGTTCATAGTTAAAAATATATACTGTGGATGAGACAGCTAAGTTATATATATATCTGAAACAGACTACTACTACTAATAATAATAATAATAATAATAATAATAATAATAATAATAATAATAATAATAATAATATAATAATAATAATAATAATAATAGAAGTTGCAGGCAGGCTTCCAAGCATTTACAGCACAACATGGTATGGTTTAAGACTTGGAAATCATTGTTAATTGGAAAGCATCATTTGAAATTACTTAAGAAAATAATAATTATAACTAGGGGTCCACTCGAATCGTGGTAAATTTACATATTTTTCACGGGTATGTTGCGGAATAAAATTAGGATTTCGTAGACCTGTTTAAACATTAAATAAACTTAAGTAGACAGTATTTCAGAACACTATAAAGCCTAAAAATAGTGGTGCTTGCTTCCTTACTAAAACAGAATGCTGTCATTTGACTTGAGACTGCACGTTCTGCATGCACTAAATTGGTTGGAAGTTAAGGCAAAGCTTTGCTAAGTTACACAGATGTGGAAATCAATAAGAAACAGCCCAAAAACTTGTTTACCCAAGGGCATCTGGCATATTTTAATAAAGGCAATGTATGCAGCATGTTCATTGTCATGTTATTTGTCCCATCCAATAATTTATTTTATTAGTACTGAGTCAAAACACGGAGAATGTGGCTATTTGGGTCTAAAATTCCAACTGTGAAAAAGTAAGCAGCAGGTTGAAGCGAGGTGGCTGTGCTAGATCGTTTTAGTACTGATTTAACTTGCAGACACGAATACTTTTTGTAGGAATACTTTTCTCCTGACAAGCAGCACCCAGTAGTCGAGCCAGCAGCAAAAGAGTGAATGATTTCCCTTCCGGTGAAATACTGTCCTTCCTAGAAACAGAAACTTGTAGTCAGCCGGTACTTTGCATCCTGGCCTAAAAATCAGAGCCAGGATTCATATGTTGTGCCACTAATTTCCTCTTCTCATGAGGACTACAACAGCATCATTTAATAAATCTTTGTAACTTGTAACTGGATGCATTGATACGTTTAAATGAGAACCTGTGGCAAAGCGGTTAACAGTGTGCAGGTGCAGGTGATCAGTAAACAGACAGACAGTTATATTCCAGATGCAGTGTTGTTTAATGAGTTGTAAATCCAGTAGCTGAAAGCAAACAGTAAACAGTAAATTATGCTAAGTAATACAGCGGCGTGTATTACTGGAGTTGTAATCCACGGGTAGTCCCGTTAGTAAGTGAATTATGCTCGTGGTGCAAATACAGTTTATTCCTGATACAAGTGCAGTGCTGTTCCGGGTTTGTGCTGGCCCTTGGCGACAGCTCCGGAATGTGTTAGCCGTCTACTAATAACAAGAAACAATTAAAGACAATACAAACCAAGCACTCACAATATGTTTTTCACACAAATCACAGGTCCTTCCAGGTTGTTCTCTAACCAAAACGAAGGAACATATTACGTCGCTTCATCCTCAATTCATACCATCACACATGACCCCTTGGTAAACAATTGCAGCTGCTCCTCCAATCCGTGACTGCCACATCATTTCCCTTCCGGGTCGATCAGTTAGTACACTGAAGCGACGCCCCCTTTCTAGATGACCGAGTTCCTTTTAACCCTGGGAATGAAGTGTCAGGCCAAACAGTCCAGGGTACTCTGTTCCCGTTACTTAGCGCCCTCACAGGCCGAGAGGGAGATTTACCACCAAGAATCATTGTCTTTCTGTCACAGAACCCCGTAATCATTTTTCTGTTATCGCACATACATCTTGTAGTTTCTGTTGTCGTTCAAAGACCTGCATTGTAAAACTCCACTGAGGTGGAACAGAATGGGATAAACTCACTTGAGCTTGTTTTAAAATGCACCATGCACAAGCAGAAATGTATGGAACACATTTTAAATGCAAAAAATATAACTGTTATGAATTACAAAAAACAAACAAAAAACACTTTAAAACAAATCTGGTGAATTTAAAGAATAATGCATATACAGTACCGGCAAACTGATACATTTCCATTTTTAATAGAATTGGACCAAGGAATTTTTTAAGTGGTTTTCATATTGCCCGCAGCAGAAGTAGTTATCTCTCATGTGATTACAGTCCCAAACTTAGCTGCTGTATGTCAAATTGTACATTAGTGGTAAAGCCTTAAGCAATATAATTAACATGGGCCAGATCTTGAATTTGAACTGAATGATGCACATCTCTTGCAACCCTGTTTACATTATAATGCATGTAACATTATTACTGTTTGCTCAGATTGCATTTTTTAAATCTCAATTTTCAATAGTTCAAACAGGAATGAATGAAAACCAATGATCTGAAATTGAACAGAGGAAAGCAGCTAAATTATGATTAGTTTCTGATCCCCAGGCTTGTGAGCAATTGAACACCAGCAATGGCACATACAGTACCACACAGTTTTAGACCTGAAATATTCCACAAGTTAAAAACAGCCAGGAATAACGTGTGTTTTGTAGTCGCAGTTACATTAACATTCTATGTTGTCTTTTTATTGTCAAAAAATGGCATAATATATTTTAGCTAGAGGGAGACTACAAAACTTCACTCTGAAGGTTTTTTTGGTTGGGGGGGGGGGGGGGGGGGGGGCATTTTGGAACCCACTGTTTTGCTTATCTATATGTGGTTGACTTGTAAAACAGCGTGCAAGTTGCCTTTTTGCAGACTAATAGATCCAAAATACAGTTGCCCCGCGTTATACCACCCCCCTTTATAACGCCACCCTCGCGTACCGCCAGCTATTCTCTCTGAACAAATGTCACCAATATAAAAACAGTGCTATTTGTACCCGTTATATCGCCACCCCGCTGTCCGCCATCCGCCATCCGCCCACTTCCCAAGCCAAGCAAACTAAATATAAGCATTGTAGTTTCCCTCATTGTAGCACCAGCAAAATAATCATGACCAGTTAAAACAACAAAGTTATGCAGTTAACCTTTGACTCGCTTTCCTAATTCGTTGTTAACTGAACGTTCATACCAATGTCGTCAACACTCCCACTCCCAAGCAAAACAGAAAGTACAAAATGGTGAGTCCACCCTACATTTAACACCAGAGCAAAAGAAAAAGTTTTTTTTAACTGCTTAGAAAAGACTGCTGTTGAGCTTAAATTGCTTTGTGAAATAAATAGATGGCATCGTTCAATGGGAGTTAGTATTCAGCAGGCTACAGTCGTGCCACACACAGTAAAGTTCAAATTACAGTACAGTATGAAAAAAATCGTACACTTTTTTGTTTTTATGGATTTGTTGTTTGGGTGATTTGAAACTAAATGAGTGTTTTATTTATTTATTTATTTATTTATTTTTAAGTATAAACTGTTCCTCAACAGTAACCATGTATGCTTGTGGCAAGGCGTAAACCCTGCACATTGGGAAATATGTAGTTTATTGTATGTTTTTGGGTTAATTGTTAATAGATTGATTTTTAGCTGCTGTGGCGCTCCGACGGGGACGATTACCCGTCTGCGTGGAGCAGCAGCTGAAAGCAATCAGCTGTTCCAGCAGACGGGTGGGCGTGTCTCAGTGGAGCTTCAGTATAAAAGCAGAGCAATCGCTGTGATCGGGGCTGCTGCAAGGCCTGCCGTTTTCATGACACCTTTGATTTATAGTTTGTTGGATTGTGTTTTATTTTTTGTGTTTTTACAGTCTTGTACCGTCCATTGCTGCTAGCGTCACATGACATTTTTTTGTTTTATGTGTTAATTAATACTGAGCACCGTGCTGGCGTGTTTCACTGCACTTCAGTGTCTCCGTGTCTCCATTCCAGCTCTCACCTGCCTGTCTGCCTTCTTCAGTGTAGGAACAACAAGTAACAATGCCACAATGTTTCATACAGATGGTAAAACATAAAACATCACTAGTAAACCTACTGTTGTGTTAAGAACTAGTACTGTAGTTTTTTAAAAATATATACATTTTATTAAAATGGCCTGGAGATACCTTAATTGTATAACAAAAAATTTAAATGATTGAAAGTTGTGTGTGTGTGTTTTTTTTTTTTTCTTGACCCTCATTATAACGCCACCCTCGCTTATTGCCTGTTTTTGCCCATGGCCCTTACCTGGCGGTATAAAGAGGGTTGTGGGAAGAGAACAAGAAGAGAAAAAGCTCAGGCCAAAACATAATGTTTGTTTTTGATTTGAGTCAGGTAAACCCTAATTTAAATATATATTTTTTTTTAAATTTTGAATTTAGGGTAAATTGGTTTTGCTTTAAAGAACTGGAGAAATACAAATCTTAATCATAAAAAATAGTCTGAATATCTTGATACTTTACTTACAAGTAACTTTGTCTGAAAGAATATCTTGAGATGTTCATCTGCTATATGTGCATTATTTAAGGATTAAAAATTGATGGACTATAAGAAAAAAAAAATCCAAGGCATGGTTTACATGCAAAAGTAAGTCTCACCTTTTTATCAATTATTTTGGTAGTACCTTTTGGGTAATTTTGGTTAACATATAGTTTTCTTGCGCTTCATCCAAGCCATTGAACTGTTGGCCCAAATTTTGATTAGAGCAAATGCTTCTTGACCCCGGCTACAGTCTGGCTCATGGTGCGTCTCAATCCACAAAAATATGGCTCAACAGAATAAACAGAAGTGTTTCTGCAGGCGTGGCTTTTGGTTATTTCATCAGCTACGAATGACCTACTAATGGGTGTTAAAGGGGCTTTAGATCATATTAAAAACAGGAGGGTGTATTTAAATGTTTCTGTCTCCGTTCCAGTTTGGCCTTGCGTGACTACTGATATCATGCAACTTTCTTAAAGTGGGTCAACGAGAAGTCTAGTTTGTGTTAAAGAACCGCACCAAAAAATGTAATAAAAAAGCAAAGGAAACACAAAAAAAGCCAGACATATTGTTACACATATTAGGAGAGAGCGCTTTGCACTATCCGTGCATTATTTGCTGAACATTTTTTGTCTGCGTGTATGTATGTATGTATATATATATATATATATATATATATATATATATATATATATATATATATATATATATTGTGACGAATTCTTGCTTCTGGTTGCACTCTATGACTGTATAGTATAGTCTCCACACACTAACAGGTGTGTTTAAATAACAAACACTGACAGCAGTATTACAGTTACCCTCCATGGGTTGTATTTATTTTAGAAAAACAAAAATCAAATAAACAAACAAAACCTAACCCTTTCTTGGGTCCTAAACTAAACACTTATTTTTCCCACCAAACTAAACGGGGGCAGGCTAATTCTGCTTACCCTGAAACATTCAGTTTTAAAGTCTTCTGTTACCTCAGCGTTTGGTCTCTTCTGATTGGTCTCTTCTCCCCCACCGTCTCAACTTTACCAGCTTTAACTGCTAGACAATTAGCTAATTAAACAATTAAGACCAACTGATGATCACTCTTGACATAGGTATGCTCCCCAGGGTCTTAAAGCCGTCCTATATCCTTTCTAACCTAATACCTTAATTTGAACAAAACAACAAACCCAAGTCTGCGATTTAACCTGATACATCAATCTGTGGGCACCAATTTACATTAATTTATTTACTATAATTTTACTTTTAAACACATGACATTATTTCACAGTTTGTTTACTACCCAGTTGGTTTATGTTATCTTCACATTTTAATATTTTAGTTTTCTTTGAAACCAACACCACAACCTTTACCCAGATGGAGTGTGCATTCTTTACAGCCACGGCCCCACGGCTGACCAGTTTTGCTCCGGAATGTACACTCCATCACAATATATATATATATATATATATATATATATATATATATATATATATATATATATATATATGATATATACACGTTTTCCTACAGAACTGTAGCTTCAGCAATTCTGATCCTTATAGTAGTCTATGAACAGCACTAAAATCCAGCATTTTAGGTTAATAGTGTTAAAATATCCAATTAAAATATTTAGTACAGTACGTGGTAGTAAATCTACAGTCTGCTACCCTACCTTCACACATTCCGCACTACATCATCATAATAATAATAATAATAATATTAATAATAAATATCCTAATTCCAAAGTGACAGTGCAAGGCTGTGGTCAGTGGAATGTATTTTTTCATTAATCTTTTGTTGTTCTTCTGAAACCAATCTTATTATAATTAAAGATTTTACTTTAACTCTAACAGTCGCTAAAGCATGACGCTGAGGTTGGTAACCTGCAGCAATATATAGACCTGTGACAGAGATTGAATGATTCTTGGTGTTAGATCTCCCTCCTGACCTGCAAGGGCGCTGTGTAAAGGGAACAGAGTGCCCTGGACTGGATTGCCTGACAGTTCAATCCCAGGGTTAGGCGGAAGTTGGCCATCTAGAAAGGGGGCAGAGCTACGGTACACTAAATCATTGACCCAGAAGGGAAATGATGTGGCAACCGCAGATTGGAGGAGCGGTTGCACTTGTTAATCAAGGGGTCATGGTTGATGGTATTTAAGGGGACATAGTGATGTGATCGGTTCCTTTGTGAAAGGTTAAATTATGTAACCAAAAGGAGAACTTATGCTATACAATTGTGAGTGCTTGTTTGTTTATTGTCATGTCTAAAAATAATGTTTTGTTATTATTTAGACAGCTGAAACACGATCCAGGAGCTGTCTCTTAAGCCAGCCAACACTTCACTTTGTTTGCATTAAAGAACTGTATTTTCACCACGAGCACTAGAGCATGCACTGTTATTTATTAATATATTAATTAATTAACTTATTTATTGCAAAGGGCTGCATTTTGTACTTTGTAGTAGCTTTAGTATTTTGTATAACCTTGCTTATAAAACAACTAAACTATAAAACACTATAATTTTAAGAGTCACCTGCAAATGGCAATAATTTGAAACATTGAATAAATTGTGTCACATTTAAAAAATAAATACTGAATGAAGAGGTCTCTAAACTCCTCATACTGTATTACTTACTTTGTTATTAAAGACTTGCCTGGTGCGGCTTTTAATTATAGTATAGTAGAAAGTTACTCAAGGTTATGTCACAAACTGGATCTTGAGTCTCGTAAACATATGGTACGGCTTTTGGACTTGTTTCCATGCAAAGTAATTTTTGGTCAATTTGCATGGATTTTTAACATGAGAAGACGATTTAGCCACCCTTTTTGCCCTGTGTTAGTGGCAGTAGTGCACAGATTTACAAATTGGATCATCAAAATCAGCAGACTTGTTTAGCCTCTGGGAAAGGCTTGTTAAGAGAGCTTTGTTTATTAAATCATGTTCATTAAAAGTAGACAGTAGACAGCTCTCAGATAGTGTCTTTCAAATATGTAGCTTCCACTATGTTTACTTTCCTCAAATAACTTTCCTTGAGTGCTAAAAACAATGTATCTTGTTTGCCAAACAATAGATTTCTTCTTTTTCAGGTGCTTCAGTTTAGTTCTATAATAGATGCATTTATTTTAGTTTGACAGCACGTCTCATGCAAAAACAAAACCACATGACTATTAGCTAAAAATGGTAACAAACCAAGAATACTTGTAGGAACTACATTCTGTAATTTACTTAGAAGCCCTTAGCTGTTGCATTTTATAAATCATGTTAGGACAGTTTGACCTTTATGCTTTAACACTGTAGTTTTTCAGAATGAGAGCAATGTCACAGTGACTCATTTCTGAACATTTTCCGATTTTTCTTTTTGCTTGTCAGCCAAGACACAACTTTTTGTGTAAGCTACTGCAGTGAACACACAGATCAATTTGCTTGAAAGCCACAAAGATCTATGCAGTTACATTAAGGTTAATTTTATATATGACATTTCTAAGAGCTATTAAAAACTGTTTGTACTTCAACAAATATCAGAATGGAAGTTTATTAGCACTCTGTAATACGCCTACCATATTGCTGTCATGTGACATTCACACAACCTAAATCAATAAAGTAACACCCACCACCAAATTATAAGGCACACTGGCTTTGCATCAGAGTAAGAGCATTGTACCAGCATTAATTGGTTATTTTTTTTAGCAATTTGAAATCCCCTGATATAATTATGTACAGTACAAAGTTGCGTATCCGACCCCCTGTGGACTGGGGTATAGGCGGATATGTGAAAAAGTCGGATTTGTGAACATCTATAGAAAAAGCATTTACACATCCATGAATAGATTAGTGAACAAAAACAACAAGCAAACTGCTTTAGACATGGGGACATTTTTTGCTTTAAAAGTAAGCAAACGTAAACAACATTAATTCGGCTACAAATACACAGTGTTGCTATGCGGTTTGTATAAACCATCTCCACGCAAAGCTTGTTACAAAAAAGTAAATAAATGCAAAACAAACTGTAAATATACAGTAACCTGCAACTGATGGCGTCTTTCTTTACTGTAGAAGTCCCTGCCTCCCTGGTTCTGCTTTCTTAATATCTCTGTCATGGTACTTTGCTCTCTTTCTTGATATTGCCAACAGCCGATAAGCTTGGTTTGAATATTGCTTCGGCTATTTTAAACAAACAGCCAGTAAGCATTGCATTTGTGAAGCTTGCTTTGTTTAATTAAAATGCATTTAAAAGCTACAACACACTGCCATTATCTGCAAGCATGCGCACCATCATGTAAACACATTAAACAAAAAAATGCTTTCTTGACTGGTGTATTGAAACGTCACTGCTGCACGCAGCTGACTGACACACGCACAGCTCGCCTCTCTTAAAGGGAAACACACCAAAAGTTGCTATAATGCTTTCTTTCTGTTTCCATTGCGGAAGCTGCATTTGCTGCCAATGCCATTACTCTCGTAGCCTACTTTTAATATTTATGTATTTATTTAGCAAGGCGGTTACTTGTTCAAGGCGGTTATGTGACGGTCGGATATGCGACGTTCCACAATATAACTTTTATTACCATATATTTTATGATTCATCATTGCATATGCTTGAAGAAGAAAATCTGTCACACAACTTTCTATAAATGTATTGCTTGTGATTTGGTATAATTCATACTGTTTTTCTTGAAACCCCTTTGCAAATGGTCAGATCTTAAACTAGTATTTTCATGAACCTAAGAGGCATTAATTAAGGTTTCTGTTCCATTCTAATTATAGACTGTTCTATCGCTGCCTTCATGTTAATTCTGTTAGTCGCTAGTTTGTGTGCTTGCATTCCTTATCACAGCTGAATTAAGCCTTAATTTAAAAAATCTGCCCATAGGTCTGTTGTTTAGCTGAGTATTTATTCAGTTCATCTAATCCTTAAAATTAGCATTGTACATATTCATCTAATCATATAGCATTTATTATGAAGTTACTGCACCCTGCTAAATGGTTTTAATCCAGCTTCATTTGCTTGTCCAGCCTTTGTTAGTATTATTTACAGTATGGAATACCTGTACATTAGAGTAATACACAGAATGTTGTTCCATTGACCTTGTTATCAGAATAGTAAACCGTTTTATTTATTGATGTATATCAGATGTAATGAAAAAGACTATATATTAGCATGTTTACCATGAAACTTCAATTAAATGCCTTCTGCGTTTACAATATTTGGCAGCAGACCCGGCACTTATTGGAGACCAGCGATTATTTGAGACTGCCATTTATATTAGATCTCTAGCTTCACATGCTTCATGCAGTCATTGAGAAGCCGCTAGCACACAACCTTGTAGCAACATCGTAACTCAATTTAAACATTCCAGCAACTTTGTCAGTAATAGTTTTTCTATTTTACATTGTATTGTACACCCTAAGTGAAGGTGTCATTACGTTCTTCTTATATGCACTGGTTAACAAGGATACGGTATGCAAAACATTGGAAAATAAACAGGTATCCGAATTTGTATTTAAAAACAGAATTAGATCTACCATTGTTGTTAATAATAATAATAATAATAATAATAATAATAGTAATAATAATAATAATACAAACGTCTTAAATGTTTCTAAAAATGAACAATAAAAGCAATAAGTATCATTATCAAAATTATTTACTGTTTAATCTCAAATATGTAGGCCTACCTTAAATTATGTTTTCTATTATTATTATTCTGAAAGTCATTTTCATTGCTGTCAAATATTAGCATGACAGAGACCCGGCGTTTAATAGAGACCCAGCGTTTATTTACAGTATTTGTCATCAGCAGGCCCTTCGCATATTGGAGACAGGAGATTATTTGAGACCCAGTGATTATTTGAAGTTTTATGGTATATCAATGAGGAGGCAGAGTCATTACTGCAACTCCTTCCTGTCCTGCCTGGCTTATGTCTCAGTTGTAGGGTTGGGTAGGGTTGGGTTATTCCAATGGGAATTTGGGATGACAAATATTTCCAATATATGTAATTGGCCTTAAAGCACATCACAGTGTGTTTCCAAATTATTTTAAGATTTATAAACTTTATAAAAACAACATAATAAGGTAGAAAACATACAAACACAAGTAATAACAAAAATGGGAAAGGCTCTTAGTTTCCAGCTATTTTTTAATATAAAACATGTTTCTTAGTTTTATTTTCTGTATTACAGTGAACAAAACTTAAAAGTTCTTTGTTTCACAGAGCTGTCCTTCAAGTGCATAAATAAATGCATTCTCAAGTGATACAGCATGAGTGGAAGAACTGTGGAAGCATATTGCCTTATTTAGGTTATCTGACAGTTTAAGTTATTTTGCTGTATCGAGACAGTGCACTTTAAGTTATTGGACTAGTGCAGTTTTTCACATTTTTTTTTTAAAACTGTACCCCTTCCTTCTGAAGGTGTCAGCTCAAGTACTCCTTTAAATTTTCTCTGTACTGAATGGGTGCAGTAAAAGGCAGAATAATCTGATTAACAAATTAAACTTTTTTTTGTTTATTTAATATATCATTTATGTCACAACAATTTGAGACTAACTAACTGCTGGTTTAGGACATAATACCAAACAGTAAGTCTTTGGATGCACAAGCCCAAAAAAGTAGTATTTGGGAATCTCTTCAGAAACACACATATTCGCTTTCTATTTGGCAAAGTTATTGTAAACAATTAAAAATAGTCTGCACTGTAAATGTTTGTCACGTTACAATTTACTTCCCACCTCAGCATAACTATGGTGCTATTTAAAACATTAACCTCAAGTTAAAACTAACAATGATAAACTTTTTATTAAAGCCATCATAAAAATTACCCAAAGGGACTGTCGCTTTGCTCTTTCTGGAGACTCTTGTATTTTCTTCCTTTGTTTTTCTTTTGAAAGTAAGACATGCATCCATTTTTATCTTGAGGAATGATGCACAGGATAAACTTGGTGCACTCTATCAAACACCGAAAACAATTCAACCAGCTACAATTGCTGTTACTAAAATGTAGCCGTCCCTAATAACAGTAGAAACCTGCTCAATCAAAGTTACGCATGCGAACAGGTGGATGATAATCATGAAACTGTGAACTTCAGCGTCTAAACAAAAATGAAATAATTATGCAGTGGTTTAGAGATAATATGTAATACTGTTAAAAAAAAAAAAAACACAATTCAAGATCATTATTTTCTTTTACTTTCATTTTTATTTGTGCATTTCTGAGTCATCCTGCATACCCCCTATGACCCTCAGAAGTACCGTCAGGGGTACACATAGCCATAGTTGAAAACTCCTGGACTAAGGGATAGATTCAATCTTAAACTGAGGCGGAGATTTGAGAAGCTACAAAAACTGTGTGGCTTTCCAGTTTGCTGTGTCTCTTACTTATCAAGTCAAACAATTCCTGAAATTTCTGTCAAGACCGAGCCTTCAGTAGTAGCACAGTAAAAGCCGGTCCCCATGACATACATTCACACTATTTACAAGTTTGGACAAGAGGTTTGGAATGCCAAGTTTCATTACAATTCAACGAGTGTGTCCAGACATGTAAAATGAAAGTGTGACATTTGTACATATGGTATATACAAAGCAGGTGCCTTAGGTACTACAGTGCATATCCACATCAACAGAGATATTAATATTCCATGATTGTTAATAATGTAAGCTGACTGTAAAAAATGTTTCATGGCAAGCTCACATTCTTTCTTACTAGAAGAATTGTTAGAGCAATTCATACATATTTTACTGCCACTGATTAGCATGTTGCTGTTATATACCCATTAGTACTATACATCTATGCATCGTGTGAAAGTAATTAAAATGTGACATGCTTTTAACAGCAGTAGAATGGGGACTGCAAGGTTGGCCTGTTGTAAGCTGATTCACCTCTGCTATATTATCCATTAGATAAAGTGGACCGTTACCATGGTACCCCACAGAGGAGTGGATGCTGCTTCCTTGTTCCTTAAATAGCCGCTAAATTGTTTAAACAGATAATTGGAAAGTTGGATGACTGCCAGGAGTGTGCCCAAGTGACACATGGGATATTAAGATGCCACAACCAGAGGCTAGACTGCTGAGATTGAACAAGTCCAGAGGCTACAGCATCACAGCCCTACTGATTAGCAGGTTTTTTCCCGACGTTTAGGCCTATGCTAATTGTCTGCATTTCAGTCAGATGCTGTGTACTTTGTAAATTTAATTACACCAGTAACTAGCCTAAATGGAAACTCTGCTGGTTTGATTTAATGTTGTATTTTATGATAAAGAAGCTGGATACTTTTTCATTAAATCCAGTCAGTCAGGCAGGGTGTTTACATGCTCACAACACATTTTGTAGTTTTAGGCAAAATTAGTTTTCTGAAAAGTAATTAATGGAGGACTCCAGTCAGGTGTTTTGTTCTTAGAACACTGTGTGTGTCTGTCTAGAGGAGTTAACAATTCTGAATATAAAAGATTGGTTATAAACATTTGGATGATTTTTCTCTAATCATTTGGATTAGATATTTATTTTCTATTTTTATTATTTTTTTTTTATGTAAGCAGGCTGTACAGAATTGCATCTTTGTATTAATTGACATCCGTGCGTACAGCTGTGTTCAAAAGTTTTGCATTACCCAATAGAATGAACACATTTTGCTTCGTAAAATCGAATGAAACCTGTTGAATAATGTTAACATATTATATATTATTCTTGTCACCTTTTTGCTCACCACATGAAAGGCTCTCACGGGTTCTTCTAGTTGAATGTACACAGGACCTAACTATCACGCAGGGCGGCTAAACCTACACATCTTTGTATAAACTTTGATAAATAATGAAATAAACACAAAACAAACACCTAGCTCCTATTTGGAGTACTACTACCTTATGGCTTAAACCATTTAGACTTTTGTGATATAATTTTGTAGGTTCTTTGATTACATAATGTTACAATACCCAATTAAACCCCATAACACCCAAATGTGCATCACATGTTTTTATTTTAAACCCCTCCCTGCTATATCACAATATATATATATTATATATGTATATAGTCCTAAATATTATATATATATAAATATTTATGTCAGTCTTCCTAAAATTGTAGGTGATGCAAAACTTTTGGCCATAGCTGTTCATTAATTTGTTTACTGAATACATGTACCGTTTTTGGCAATTTGTTCTTTACTCATTTGTGTATACTATATTAAAATAATGTAGATTTGAAGTAATGCATACTATTGACCTTCTTAAATAGAAGCCTCGGTGACCAAGTGTGTGAGCTTGATATCCTGTCAATGTGCGTGTATGTAATGTGATTATTTGGACACAGGTTGTCCAGGTCAGTACATCAGTGAGGCCATGCCTATGAAGGGGTGCACAGCATTGTCGAGTTAGAGGATTGGGTCTGGCAGTCACGGTTTGGGGCAGCGTTGCAAATCACGATATGGGGGTTTTAACTCATGCAGTTTTTTTTTTGTAGTAAATCAACCATTAGTTTAACAAATGTAAAAAATATTCTAACAAGTACACAGTAAATTATATAGCATTAGTCTTTGAAGAAAAAAAAAAAAACAGGCTGTAATTTTAGCACTTACAGAGCACCTGCTATAAGGATTTTACAATCAAATCTCAAATCTTATCATTTCTGTCTTTGAAATATTGTAGGTACCTTTGGGAAGACAGCTGAAGCTGTAAAAAAGCACCAGGCAGTGGAAATGGCATTCACACTGTACCCGCCTCAAGGAGCAAAACCTTTAATTGGAGCTATTCGCCAGTCAACATGGGTCAATCCTATTGTGGATGGAGAGGAAGGATATAAATATTTAGGTAAATATATATTGATAACTGCAAAAGTATATTAAGGAGATACATCTATGTGTCTTTAAGAATGCTTATGGATGAGTGTTCATCTGTTCCCACAGCTTTTTTTTTTTACCCCTATATATTTGTAATTTTACAGTTTTAACAGAAAAAAAAAACATTAAAGTCATAAATTAAATCAACCTGTTGCTATGAGGGAATTGCAATCCGCTTTGCCATCAGCATGTGTCTACTTTGTGGCACAGCAGTTGGGCTTTCCCAGCATCCCTTGCAAGCAACAGGCAATCACTGTGTCTCAGAAGAATGCTCTGAATCTCGTGATTCATTGTTTTCTTTATGTTTGTTTATAATGTTGTGCATCATCACCCATTAACTTACTGGTAAGACTGCTATTGTAAACAAAAAGCTGCTACATCGCTTTTAATGCAATAATCCTCCACAACTGAAACTCGAAACAAGGATGTTGAATTACAAAGTAAAATTAGGCATCTATAATAATTAGCATAGTTAGAAACATGTTATAATGTGCTTACTTTCTCTGCTGTGGTCTGATTATTTCTGTGAACCCTGTTTGATTAGCAAACTCCCCTAGGTGGGCAGGTAAGTAACACAAAATATATGATGTCTTACTATGGTCTCTTACACAATTTAATATTAGACTTTAGTTAGACCAGTGTAGATTATACATTTTAAATGTAATGTGGTTTACATTTTTCCACTGTTGCTTTTACGAAGTTGTCTGAAAGTAGATATTATAGTAAGTGCTAATTACTGTGGCTTTTGTTTCTGGATTCATTTAGCGCTTGGCTAAATTCCTGCCTGAGGTTTTCTATTTCAAATTAAATGTTTTTGGCATGTATTAGCAGTATTTAGAAGTTAATTGATAGCAAGCATGTTCTGGGTGGTTAGATTTAAACCCCTGCTTTGTAATGTTTACATTTTATTTGATCGTAAACACCACTTTTTCATTTGTTTTTATTTCACCCTTCTGTATAGTTCTGCTGAAGGTCTGTTTTTTTAATACATGACTTCTGTGCACGCTTCACGCTTAAAGTTGCCACGCCTTAAATTCGGTCCACATTGTGAATTGTATTCATCATGGAATGCCTTATTGCTTAATGATGAGTGTGACAGGATAGCATCACAGCCCAAGCTGTTGCCAGGAGGAATGAGACTCAGAGACAGGAAGCTGCAGTTCCAGCACTCGCGTGCACATTTAAAAAAACAAAACAAAACAACAACAAATAAACACAGGAACAAATCAACTGGCACGAGGGCCAAAAGAAAGATTTAAACAAAACAAGCAATCGTACACAAGCACTGCTTAGCACTCAATTACCTAATTGGTTAATGGCCACACCTGTGATTTTTGTCAGGGACAAAATTAACCCCATCCCTGCCAACCGTACATTCCCCCACACACTATTGAAACAAGCAGATCTTTTGTCCTGCCACAATGACATTTTCCATTCCATTTCCATGTCACTGGCCGCCAGTATTGTTTTAGCTCTAACTTCTAAAATACAATACCATAATTTCATGTCTAGTGAGACACTCAGGCTATTTACATTATCATGCCACAAAGGTCAGACCAAGTCGGCAAACTGAATTCGTATCACATGTTGCTTTGGCAGATGCTATCAAAAGTCCTACCCCTCAGTATTTGTAACATGCTGTGGGCTGTTACATGACAGGGTATTCGTATATTATTTTTTAAAAAAGTAGAAGTTCATAGCTTTAGCCTTTCCTTGTTTACATGCAGTACTCGAATGACATTTATTTAATGCTAGTAAATATTTGTTTTACATCTTTAAATCAATGTATTTACTTTTATTGGCCTTTCTTTATTTAATGCAAGAAGCAGAAATCGAAAAGACGGGTCTGAATCCACTTGGGTCACTGGAGCAAAGCGCAACTTTGCGCTATTGAGCAGTTTTTTAAAATTGTATTTTAAACAATAATAAAATAAAACACCATTTATTTAACAAGAGGCTGTGCTAGCCAATGCACAAAGCCAACCTGGCTGCTGGCAGTACCACTGCTTCTGACTGTCTGAGCCACAATATGGTAGACTCAGTCCCAGAATTAGACGCTTGCGCGGGTCAATGGCCTATCGCAACGTCGATTTAGAAGATATGTGTAAAATCGAAATTAGGATACACCTCTTTCCCCGGACTGCTGAAACACTCGTTCAGGAAGGCTTGTTTAAGTTTTTAAACTTACTCCAACTGGAATTACTGTGTGGGCTGTACCCCTTTCACCAGAGCTTCCACCACACATGGAAATATTGTAACTACTCTATCACCTCCAGGTCTAATATTATATTAATGAAGAGCCAAGGTTTTGGAAATGCTCCCCCAGACATGGGGAGTCCTAGGCTTCTATAGCTGTATAAGGTCATTATGTAAGAGTTTTGGAATTAAAACAATAATAATAAAGCTGTGAAGAGTTTATACTATTTTATTGGTGCCTGTAGAAACGTAATGAAATAGTTGTTATTGTTTATATTTGCATATCGAGGGAATTGTTAGATTAAAGCAAATAAACTACTTTTAATAGCCTAATAAAAATATGCATTCTATAGAATATTATTGCCATTAGTGTAATATACAATATACTGCATTGGTCTTAGAACTTGAGGCTTAACACAAATTTTAAACATACATTTGTGTTCTTGGTCTGGCATAATATATACTTAAATATATTGCATTGTATTAGATTACACAGCAAACATTCCCAACTTTAAATCCCAGATCCCAAGTTAAATCCCAGACTTTAAAACAATGCATTTTCTAAAACTTTTTTTAATCATATTCTCTGTTTTTTTCATCCAACTTTAGTACTTTATTAGACTTTGTGTAACAGGCTTCTACTCCAAGCATTCATGTCACTCCTCCACAAATCTTGGCTGGTCCTTACTGTTATTGACTTTACTTCCCATGTAAACTGGAACACTGCCATTCATTCTGACCTTTGGGAAAGTTTCACAACCATGTGAACAGGAGTGCTGGCAAGTCACAGATTTTAATTAGAAAAATAAATAAAACATACAGAACAATATCCATGAGAAATGGACAAATCTAAAGTTTCACATTTTGTCAAATAAATTAAATTTATTTATTTATTACATTTTTACAAATAAATTAAATTATTATAATGTACAGTGTTTACCACATTAAACCACTACTGCTTTAATCCCCAGCATTTTGTGATTGATGTTAATTAGTGCCATTAAAGGGGTGAGCACTGCCTTTTTTAAAAAATTATTTTTCTCTAACTCTCTCTCACTTAGATTCCAGTTGTGAACATATAATGTTTTGACGTACAACTTAATATTTTCCTGCACTGGTTGAACATATTTCTTCCACACTTTAACTGTTAAATATCCAGATCTAATAAAACAAAGAGCTCCTTTTTTGCATGAAAATGGTGCTGTTAGGAGCTGTTAGATATAGTAATAGTCTACACAAATACCACTGCAGACTTTGCAGTGGCCAACTAGGCATGTATATAAGAAAAAATAAATCATCATAATTCTGTTATAAGCAAGATTTCCATTACATGAGAGTAGATGTTGAACTTCATGCTGATTTGAACTCAGCTTTCGCCAAGATAAGCACCAACTAAGACGTAACTTTGCAGTAAACTAGTGTGATCCATCTGCATCTCCATCCATTTGTGTTGTTTTCCATCTGATGATGTAGATATCCTTCTGTCTGGTGTTGATTGCTGAAGTGTAATGCTGGCTCCAGGGATCAGCTTATTTTGCTCCCCCAGCGCATCAACACATGAAACGGCTGCGATGCTGGCTCCGGGGATCAACCCAGTGCGGTCCCCCCATTATGACAGTCATCTGGATTGAGCTAAGTAGAGTACATCTCTGGGTTCTTCAAGTGGGCACCTTCCATCCTCTGTGTTTCGTTGACTAGCCCATGACACCTCAAGAGGGCTCAACAGTGATCCTGGCGTCCCAGCATCACCCCCTCCATCCCCCACTCAGCTCAGCTCAGCTCAACTTACTTACCTGTATATCAGCATTGCTTTCTTTCTATTGTGCTTGACATCCCCATCCAGAATCTTTCCGTCTCAACCACAGCCAGTTGCTGCTCCTTTCTGCTTTCTTCACTGTGCATGTGAGGCGTGTGAGTACAAATGGATTTTCCAGACAGTGATTTACGTGTAACAATTAAAATTTTATTTAATATTACACGAAAAAAAAAAGAAAAATAATAAAGAAGGATGTGAGGGAGGGAGTGCGGGAGTAATCAAAAATAAAGGAACGGAAGCCTCTTAGTCCTCTTCGCGTTCTGCTTAAATCCAGAAATAAAACAAAAAGGAATAAAAACAGAAAAGAACCAAGTTAGTAAGGCCTCCGTTCGTGACACAGTCCAAACTCCCAAGTACTTCCCTCCAGCCTTTTTTTCCCCGCCTCTATTCCTTAGGACCAACCCCGAACACAGTAGCACGTTCCCTTTAGTATGCAAACCCCGCCCCGGTAGTCAGTGGATCACCAATCCCAAACTGACAGGTATCCTTAATTTCACTTGACTCCAGTGGCTGGAATTTACATATTCGTACTTCCGCCCCTCACCAAGGTGCTGCCCCTCAAAAAGATAACTTTTGTCATGGTCACAAGACCTTGGTAAGGGAAGTCCTGAGTTGGTTTGATGCCTTCTACTGTTGGGAGGCTGAATTGCAGACCGAAACCCCTTTGACTCATCACATATCCCACCCCTCAGAGTGGAGCCGAAGGAACACTCGGAAACCTCTAACCCCTCCTTTTCCCCTCCCTCCCGGGAAAAAAAATCAGCGTTTTGATGTAACTTACCTGCACGATGCCTTATTTGAAAGGCGAAGGGTTGGAGCGCCAGGTACCACCGCGTAATCCTAGCGTTTGAATCCTTCATTGTGTCTAACCACTTTAAAGGGGTGTGATCTGTGATGAGTACAAAGGGTCGTCCCAGAAGATAGTATTTTAAGGACTCCACTGCCCATTTTACTGTCAGGCATTCTTTCTCTACCACAGAGTACCTTTGTTCTCTCGGCAGTAACTTCCGACTAATATATAATATCGGGTCTTCTATACCATTTTTTTCCTGGGACAGAACCGCCCCCAGACCAGTCTGTGATGCATCGGTCTGAAGGATGAACTCTCGGCTGAAATCCGGGCTTACTAATGCTGGGGCCTGACTCAAATTAGTTTTAATAGATTCAAAGGCTGTCTGACTCTGCACTCCACTTAATTTTATTTGGAGCGTTCTTTTTAGTGAGATCAGTGAGAGGGGCGGCTATAGTGGAAAAGTGTGGAATAAAGCGGCGGTAATAACCAGCCAATCCCAACAATGATCTCACCTGGGTTTTTGTGGTAGGTACCGGTGAATCCAACAAAGCCTGGACTTTTGAAACCAACGGTTTCACTCTACCCTTACCCATTATGAAACCTAAATATTTTGTTTCTTCTTTTCCAATAGCGCACTTTGCCATGTTCGCTGTGAGTCCCGCCTTCCTCAGAGACTGTAGGACGGCTTTTAATCTACTCAAATGTTCTTTCCAGGAAGAACTGTATATGACTACATCATCGATATATGCAGCTGCATACTCTCGATGAGGTTGTAATACCCTGTCCATCAGTCTCTGGAAAGTTGCAGGAGCTCCATGAAGTCCGAACGGCATAGTACAAAATTGAAAAAGACCATCTGGGGTTGAGAATGCCGTTTTCTCACGAGAGGCTTTTGCTAATGGAATTTGCCAGTATCCTTTCGTCAGATCCAGAGTTGAAATAAACCGAGCTCGCCCCAGCCTGTCTAAGAGTTCATCTACCCGAGGCATGGGATATGCATCAAACTTAGAGATAGCATTCACCCTCCTAAAGTCTATACATAATAGTAGTGATCCATCTGGTTTGTCTATTGGTACAATTGGGCTACACCACTCACTTCGGGAAGGTTCAATTATCCCAAGTTTCAACATACACTCCACCTCCCTCCGGACAGAATCTCTCCGACTTTCTGGAATGCGATACGGTCTCTGTCTAACTCTCAGACCTGGCGGAGTGATAATAGCATGTTCAATCAAATGCGTTCTTCCGGGCACATTAGAAAACACATCACCAAACATTTTGATTAAATTGCTTACCTCTTTGCGTTGATCAGGAGTTAATTGTTCCCCCATCGGAACCCCAGCTGCTGATACCTGCTCAATTGAGGGTCCATAGTCCTCTCCCTCCTGTTCGGGAGATATAAAATGGACCTCCCGTTCTTTCCACGGTTTGAGGAGATTAACATGATAAATTTGATTTTCCTTCCGACGCCCAGGCTGTCGGATCTCATAATTAACTTTTCCAATTGCTCGAATGACCTCAAAGGGACCCTGCCATTTAGCAAACAACTTAGATTCTGATGAGGGAAGCAACAACAACACTTTGTCTCCAGGTCGAAAGTTCCTAATTCTTGCATTTTTATTGTAGCTTTGCTGCTGCTTCTGCTGTGCCACTTTGAGATTGTCATGTGCCAATCGACCGACTAATTCTAAGCGATCGCGTAGCTGTAATACATATTTCACTATATTTTTAGAGTCTTTTGACTGTTCTTCCCAGCCTTCTCTTATGAGATCCAAGATACCCCGCGGCTGCCGACCGTACAAGAGCTCAAACGGAGAGAACCCCGTTGAGGATTGTGGTACCTCACGAACTGCAAAGAGCAAGTAGGGAAGCAGTTTAGCCCAATTACGTTTCTCCTGATCTACAAAGCGGCGCAACATACTTTTTAAAGTCTGATTAAATCGTTCAACAAGCCCATCCGTTTGAGGATGAAAAACTGAGGTTCGAATTGAACGGATTTTCAGTAATTTGTATAATTGCTGAATACAGCCAGACATAAAATTAGTGCCCTGATCAGTGAGAATTTCTTTCGGGATTCCCACCCTAGAAAATATTTTAACCAATTCATTTGCTACTACTTCTGCACTCATAGAGCGTAAGGGAACAGCTTCTGGATATCGTGTTGCGTAGTCCACTACTACCAAAATATACCGATATCCTGACTCTGCTCCCTCCAGAGGGCCTACTAAATCTACACCAATCCTCTCAAACGGTACTCCAATAATTGGCAGTGAGACCAGAGGTGCGGGGCGAACTAACTTAGGGGCAGCTAATTGACATTCCGGACACTCAGATACATACTTCCGCACAAGACCATAAACCCCAGGCCAAAAAAACCGGGCCAGAATTCGTTCCTGAGTCTTTTCAGTTCCTAAATGACCTGAAAATGGAATGTCATGCGCCAATCTCATGACTTCTGACTGAAAAGGCCTAGGAACCAATAACTGTTTTACGAGCTGTCCCGTCCCGGGAGCCCGGGTTATTCTATATAATAAGTGCCCAGATACAGAAAAATGCGGAAATACCACTGGTTGTCCTTCCTGCATATCCTTCCCCTCAACATATCTAACCTGTTTCCAAGCATACTGTAATGTGGGATCATTTTGTTGTTCATAGCCCAGGTCAATATCTCGGTCCCAATGATTAGGTACGCTGAGAGGAGTGTCTTTTATTATGTGACCTTCCACATCAGTAACCTCGCAGCCCCGGTCACACTGAACACCTACTCCTTTACCCTGCCGTTTACAAGATTGGTTTACCTTTGAGTCAGACCCCTCCCCTTGTCGTCTCAGAGTTCCCTCATATTTTTCCACCCTGCGCTCTCTCTTTGTTTTTCTCGGGCGGATTTTAGGGTTAAACAGGTCGGATTGTAACGGGAAAATCTCGCCAATTGTTTTCTCCCGTTGCTTAGATTGTCCCCTGGTAGAAACTAAGACCATTTCCCGACCTAAAATACGATCAAAAAACGGCCAGTCTCTTCCCAGGAGAACAGGGTATGGTAAACATTGCGCTACAGCCACTTTAACGTAAGCTGAGTAACCATCAACAGTAAGTCTAACTTTAGTGGTGGGATAAACCCGAGTTTCTCCATGGATACATGAGATAGCCACTTTACCCTGTGGCTCCCAGGTTACCCCCTCCAAAAGAGCTTGTCGAATCAATGTTTGTGCACACCCAGAGTCTGCAAATGCATTAGTACTCTTATCCCCGACCTGTACTCTTAATTGATAAGGGCCCTCCCAACATTCCCCAGTGTTCTTACCTGTTACTGCCGACCAGGATCTTCTTGCCAGGTCTACCTCCATCATCGGACAATCCCTGGCTATATGTCCGGGCTCATTGCATCGGTAACAAACTGGGGTAGAAGGCACCAACGGGGTTTGCTTGTCCTGTGAGTCGGTGACCGACAGGTTAGGGGGGTTTTCTCTCGCCCAAGATGGGGCTAACCTCGACCTCCATGGTCTGAAGGTCTGGTTACCTCCTCTGGGCTTCACTGATGGGTTGGTCCTGGTTAGTTTAGGCGCAGGAGTGGGGTCAGAGGCGGCGCCTTCCTTCGCATCCTCATAAGCCTCCGCCAGGATGATGGCCTTCTCGAGAGTGGTAGGTTGATTCCTTTTAACCCACTCCCGATTTCCTGGCGGTAGTATGGAGGTGAACTGCTCTATAGCGATCTTCTGCACCAGTTCTTGGGGTGTGTGTTCTTCCGGTTGCAGCCACCGGGTGCACTGATCCAGGAGATACTGTCCCGCAACCCGGGGCCGCACCCCCTTGGACAGCTGGTATTCCCGGAAACGGCGCCGGTATGTTTCTTCCGTGATCCCGAGGCGTGAGAGAATGGCTTCTTTTACTTTTATATAATCCGCGGCCTCCGAGGCCATCAAGGCTCTATACGCTGCTTGCGCTTGTCCTGTCAAACAGGGTGCCAATTTCATGGCCCAGTGTTCCTTGGGCCACCCTGCTGCTTCTGCCACTCTCTCAAAGGTGACCAAGAACGCCTCAGGATCATCTTCCGGAGTCATCTTCTGTAGCTTTGGTTGTGAAGAAAACATCCGGGCAACCGCTGTTTCCGCCGCTGGTGTCGAGATTTTCTCTACCAGCTGACCAAAGAACTGGGCGAGCTGTTCCTGGCGCCGTGCTTCCCTCTCCTCTTGCTTCTCCTCCTGCTCCCTAAACATCGCCAAAACTGTAGCTGGATCCATCTCCCACAATGACACCACGTGTGAGGCGTGTGAGTACAAATGGATTTTCCAGACAGTGATTTACGTGTAACAATTAAAATTTTATTTAATATTACACGGAAAAAAAAAAGAAAAATAATAAAGAAGGATGTGAGGGAGGGAGTGCGGGAGTAATCAAAAATAAAGGAACGGAAGCCTCTTAGTCCTCTTCGCGTTCTGCTTAAATCCAGAAATAAAACAAAAAGGAATAAAAACAGAAAAGAACCAAGTTAGTAAGGCCTCCGTTCGTGACACAGTCCAAACTCCCAAGTACTTCCCTCCAGCCTTTTTTTCCCCGCCTCTATTCCTTAGGACCAACCCTGAACACAGTAGCACGTTCCCTTTAGTATGCAAACCCCGCCCCGGTAGTCAGTGGATCACCAATCCCAAACTGACAGGTATCCTTAATTTCACTTGACTCCAGTGGCTGGAATTTACATACTCGTACTTCCGCCCCTCACCAAGGTGCCGCCCCTCAAAAAGATGACTTTTGTCATGGTCACAAGACCTTGGTAAGGGAAATCCCGAGTTGGCTTGATGCCTTCTACTGTTGGGAGGCTGAATTGCAGACCGAAAAACCCCTTTGACTCATCACAGTGCAACACAACTCTTGGCCACTATACCCGACGTCTCTGAGAAACCGGGTTGTAGAGTGTGCTTGTAGAGTGTAGAGTGTGCCACAAATCCTCGACAACCCACCTCCACTGGGTAAACTCGGACTCTAGTTGAGCATACCGAAGTTTCTTCCTCTTATACGCCTCATCCACAGCATCTTCCCATGGCACTGTTAACTATACCAGATGAACAAGGCGTGCTGATCCAGACCACAAGACATTGTCTGGTTGAAGGTTACTGGTGGCAATCTCAGGTGGAAAAATAAGCCTTTGACCAACATCTGCCAGCATCTTCCAATCTCTAGCAGCTTCCAGTTGTCCTGAGCGAGGCTTGATTTTAACACCTTTTCTTGGTGGTTGTTCTCCTGGACAGAGGAATATTGTCTTTTTTGTGCAATGCTTTGATGGAACTGGTGGCAACTTATTGGTCAGGTTACGCTTGCCTTCCAATGCTAAGCACACTATCTCAGCACCTGGTCGTGACACCAAGTAAACTGTCCTTGGCTAAGACCCGCCTTACATCCTGTCAAAATGTGCCTTAATGTTACAGGTAATGAACACAAAGGACATGAGGGATCCTCAGGGGTTTAGGTTCTGTGGTGATGGGAGAACATCATATGCTGATCTCATGAGGAAACTGATCCTGTTCTGTTCCCTTGTCCATAGGTCTTGACAGCCGATCTTGCGTTGTTCCACACTCTCCTATCTCATCCATTCTCCCTGCTTGGCCTGGGAAATGGCCTTTACATACCTGATCCATTCCTCCTTAGTAACATATAATCTGCCACAGCTGTGAATACAAAATTAGAGGTACCAGTACATGTATCTTGAAAAAATAGATCACGTTGGCTTCAGCAACAGATTTGCAGCATATGTACACATAGGCAAACAGGATCAACTACATTATTATTATTAATTAGTCATTTTGCAAAACAACTTGGGGGTGAACTATGCATCAACAGCTGCTGCTGCAGTCAATTACAATAGGACCTTGGTTTTACATCTCTTTCAAAGGACAGAGCACAAAGAGGTTAAGTGAGTTGCTCAGGGTCACACACAGCCCCTTTCTTTGCAACTGGAACACCAAGCCTCCATGCTGTATCCCATTTCTTCACAAATAAACATATTCCTTAATACTGTATAGACATGTAAGTGTGACATACATGTGCACTGTACATACAATAAATATGGGGGTTTGCAATAGTGACAGATAAGACTGGGTATCTTTACAATAAAAATAGAGTTATGCTGATAGTAGAGCTATTATTCCTGAAAACATTCACTTGATCCTGTCCTTTTTATATTGAATTTACAGTGCCATGCCAGTGGATAATTGAGGAGGGGCTATGCTAATATTTTGCATTACAATTAATAAAACTTGCATTGCATAAATAAAGGGTGTTTACAGTGGAGGACCACAAACTAAGCCTTGCTGATTGAGCTACATGGGGAGGTCTGCTTGCTGTTGAGATTTCTAATTTCAGCAATAGTCTGGAGGTGTGTATATCTTGACTATATGCTGCATTTGTAATTTATATTTATAAATTTACCACATAAACAGAAAAGCTGTTATGAGATTATTCAAGAGAAGTCTGGAAAGAATTCAGCTTTAAAGGGGACGTTTTACTGTGTTTCTTCATTCATAAGAGAGCTATTTAATGTTCAGACAGGCACTGAATGTTAAATTTAGACACTAACAAAATAAATAAATAAATAGTTCCAGGAGTATGAAAGCTAGGGCTGCACCGAAAACGTGGGTATGGAATTCTAACAGCCTCAAACAAGTCCTTTGGAGCTTGCAAAAAGAAAACTGATAATGTGTGTAAAGGTATAAAGTACTGGGTTTACTTTATTTTGTGCATGTGTGTATAGGCTTCTTTTAGTTGTACATTCTCACTGGCATGTGAGAATTTCCAACACGATTATAGTTCACGGTGTGAGCTGGGGTGTAAAGATAGGGCAGAAGAAGCAGAAAGGAGTGGTTAGAAAGGACCAGACTTAGGATAGAGGTGTGGGCTGAAGCCCTGACTAGTTGCAGACCGGCAGGCCCGGACTTGGAAATTAGGATATAAAGTGATTGCTGACTGAGGGCAACGATGCCGAAAACATCCCAGGGGCAAAGGACCGAGTGACCGAAAACTCATACAAGGGCTGTGACTCAAGGAGCCGCCCCGTGGGAGGAATTCAGTCCTGGTAGACCAGGTGAGAGAGTGAGAGAGAGAGAGAGAGAGACCAATATCTGAGACTTCTGTAAAGGGATGGGCGTTAACCCCTGATTGGTGGAGACTTCATGCTTCCTGGGACCTGAAATAAGGACAAAGCATGGAGGTTAGTATGGGACTCGAGCACTGAGAACGGCCACATCCCAAAAGAAAGGCGGAATATAGAACAGAATCTCGAGGTGAGGTAAGATAAGAACAGGAGCTGCGAAAGGACAGAGTATGGCCTGAGTCCGCTCTGACTCACATGGTGAGAACCTCCCTAAAGGTAAGGGAGGTGGATGCCTAGCCCTGAGGTCGGGGAAGTGAGACTCACTTGCCACCCAAAGGATGAACACCGTAAGACAAAAAGACAGCAAATGCCGACACATAACATAGACACAAGATCAGATAGACAAACGAGACAAACAGAGGGATGGTTAGTGATTTAGTAGTGACTGTGTGTATCTGCTGGTCAGTGGAGAGGAAAAAACCCCTTGAGGCTGATTAGGGGAAAACCTATGGTGGCCCTGGCAGACAGGAAGCCCCCGACTCCGTGCATACTAGCAATTTTAAAATGGGCTGTAACTATATCAGAGGAGGATGAATGACTGTAAGAATCCACCGCAGAAGAGGACCAGTGCCCCATATTTTTGATCGGGCTGTGATTGATGATGACCCTCGCTGCCCCTATACGGAATGTAGGGGGCTGGGGTGGAGTCGAGGAGGGAGGCCTGCTCTGGAGGCGAGGGTGGAGTCGAGAAGGGAGGCCTGCTCTGGAGGCGATGGTAGAGTCGAGAGGGGGGCCTGCTCTGGAGGCGAGGGTGGAGAGGTAGGTTGAGAACCAGTGAGCGAGGGGAATCAATGAACAGAGGGTCTGGGGGGGGTCCTGTTGGGGAGATACCTTGACATTGAAAAGAAAGGGCAGCTAGGGGACTTGATACTTGACGGCTGAATGAACTGACCACGCTGAAATTGATCCATCTTGGAGGTACGCAGCCAAATTGTGAATTAAGCATCTGAAATAGAAGAAAAGATCACAGAAATGAATACCTGCTGCGGGGAAACTAGTAGCAGAAGAAACTGTGAATTCAGAGCTTCTGAGACGGAAGAAGGTTGAGAGGCAATTGATCTCCATAGCTGGATTCTTGTAGGGGGAGAAGCGGCCTTTCCTTAGAGTAGAAATGAGAAAATGGAGAATGTCATTTTGATATAGACAGGTGGGAAAGTGAGGCAGGGGGGAAGCTCTTAAGAAACCCACAGAGGGTCAGGTGAACTGCTGGTATGGAGAGAATGGAAGGAGATGGAGAGAATCCGTACTGTGGACAGTGAAAGCCAGGATCCGGTTTTGATTGAAGGAATAGGATGAATCCAATTCTGGGCACAGAAGGTTGAAAACACTGACTAGGCTATAGAATAGGAAGCTCTTGAAGAAGGAGCGAGAGCTGCAGACATGTAATGCTGAGTAGATTGAAGGAGGTTACTGAGAGTAGGATTTAGTCGAATAGGAGCTGGAGAAGCTGGCGAGTCTGGAGGGGGGTTAGGGACGCAGATGGGACCAGCTGACGGAACTTGGATACCGAAAGTAGAGGCAGAAGGAGAGCTGGAACTGTGGGCTGAGGTGGCAGCTGGAGCTGAACGAACATATGAATCGACTGCTTGGCAAGCTCAGCACTCTGCGCCCCATTCTGGAAACAAGGGCAGAAATAGGAGATGCCAACCATCCTATGTGTTAATACAGGATCGATCAGCGGTTTGCTACTATCATGTCTGCTTGGAATGGAAAAGGTGAACTCGCATTCAGAGATTTGGGTTTCACAACTCCAGTCATTCTCCTAATAGTGGAACTCCTTAACTCATAATCAAGACAGATTTCCAGTCTTGTACCACATCTCACACCAAGTGTTAATGCTGTAATATTTGAGAGGATGAGCGGACATATGACTAGATTGCTGAGGAAGTCAAGCACCCCATATTTTGATTAGATGGGGATTAGCGTTTGCCTTGATTGCGGAAATTTTGTCACGAGCTGCGTATTGGAGGACAGTTGGAAGAGAGTTGGAAGCTCTGGAGAAGTGCACTTGCACATTTAAACAGTAAACTAAAGCAACTTTCGCATGCTGCAAAAGATCTAAAGAGAGAGCAGAGATCTGCTGTAGTGAGGAGCAATTAACAGTAGAGGCGGGATCTGCTGAACAGTGCAGAGATCTGAAGAAGTAATCGATGGAGTGCTGTCAGTAGTGTGCAGTGGCCTGCTGTAGAGAGCAGAGATCTGCTGAAGCTGTGATCTGTAATAGTGAACAGTGAACTGCCATCGGTAGAGTGTGGTGGCCTGCTGTAGAGAGCAGAGATCTGCTGAATGCGGTGGATATTGTTCTTTGAGAGTTAAGGCAGTTTTAGATGGAGCCAGAGATGGGGCTGCCTTTGGGCAGAGATGAAGAATGCAGAGATCTGAGGCCGCTGCAGAACCTTAGAGGATGAATAATGCATTGCTCTGAGGCTGCTGCAAAACCTGATGATTTGATCAGGAGCAGTCTATAAGTGTATTGTCTCTTGGGGGTAGGAGGACACAGACTGAAACGTTAATAATCGTAGGACATGGTTCCGTATTGGACTGGCGGCTCACGTTGATGAAATGATGACTTTGAAAGTTGAATAAAGTGCCTTGATGAAGTGGTCGGTTTGGAGGAGCGGAGCCAGATGAGGAAGCACGAATCTGGGAATAGGTTGCAGGAATGGATGTCTGATGCATTGAAGCTGGAAGTTAATGTGACGGTAGATTCTGACCATCTCAGAAAGCCAATAAGGGCGTTGCTTCATGACCAGGTCCTCGAAGGGGGGGGACAGAAATTACATATATCATTTTATATATATATATATATATATATATATATATATATATATATATATATATATATATATATATATATATATATATATATATATATAGGTTGATATAGGTAGGCAAAAGGTTGAGGCAGGAGGGGAACTCCTGAAAATCCCTCAGAATGACAACAAACTGCAGGAATGGATAGAAAAGTTGGAAGGTGTGAGATTTGCAGCATTAGCAAACCGGCTTAAAATGCTGTGTATAGAAATGGTGGTGTTATACTGCCAGCTAGAGGTTATGATTAGAATTAAACCATTGACTTGAGTGAAGCAGGGTAGAATATATTTGATTATTGTGATTAAAATCCTTGTCTATGCAGAACAACATTTGCATATTCTTTTTAGAGTTGAATAATAAATATATTCGATACATGTTTTTGGACAGTTAGTCACGTATATGAATAAGTTAATGCAGTATTTAGATGTCACAATTCACCGCACCTCACCGGTTGTGAAAGCACAGCAACAGGAAGTCAGCAGATTGTAGCAGATGTAGCTGCCTGGTCACCATGGCAACTTACAGACAGACTGTACAGACCTTACAGTAAAAATAACAGTGTCTAAAATACAGTGGAACATCCCCTTTAAAGCTGAATTCAGTAATAAACGGACTGCCGCTGTTTTTCTCATCCATTGGCTTGTCGTCTACACGATATGGTTGTGCAGCTTGTTGAAAGATCCAAAGTGATCTTAAAATGATAACTCAGGGCAGCCAAGTTTGAAAGCCGTCTTGGGAGAAAGATGTAATTGTGGACCCTTCTTCATTCCTGAGAGAGCTATGTTTATTTAATAATCGGACAGGCAACCCACTGTAGGAAAAATAATCAGGAGTATGAAAACCATGTGTATTCCTTTTGTGTTTGTTTCACTGCACAGGTTATCAAACTGTATCAGACTTCTAAGATAGATAGTAACAAGATAGTAACTCCTGAAAAAACGACGTTGTGGGGACGTCCCCACTTTGTAAAACACATTTTTAAGAACTAAATATGCCTTAAAAAAAATTAAATTAAAAAAAAAAGTGCCAAATATTTAGTTTGTTGTCGACTTTCACCCTGTGTGGAGTTTTGTCTGACTGAAGTTAGAAATAGTAAATAAAAATATAGTGAGAGTCAATGAGAAGTCCCCACAAATATAGGAATGCAAACGTGTGTGTGTGTGTGTTATGTGGTTGTAATAGTCCACTGTCCACTGGAGAGAATGCATTTCTGAAAAGATAACTTTTTTTTTTTTGCTGTACAGTTCCAGACATTTTGAACTGAATACCAGTTTGGGATATGGATAACAGATTCATTATTATTTATAATAGGATGTCATTATCCATCACACAGTCATATTTTAACCAGATATGTTAAAGAATGTAGCCAACAAACTTAGTTTGCCATTAAAGTCTGACAGTGGATCTTCTACATGGATTTAATTAAAATGTGAAATACGTGATGTTTTATGTTACTACACTTTTAATAAAAACAAATAAATAAACAAAAAAAAAACAATTTTACCAATCTATTGAGCTTGTTTCCAAAAAGACATCTTATTATTATTTTGACAAAAAATTGAAAACTGGTATGTTTGAGTACTTGACCTTGCTTTAAATCCAGGAATCCAGCTTGAAAATGTCTATCTCTCTCCCTTATAAACTGGGTCATCCCTTGTTGCTTCTGCAGAGTTTACAAAACATTCTAAATGATATTCACATCTAACCCAAGCTGTGAACAACAGCATTAACTATGTAAATAAAATATTTCTTACTCATTGTCATGCTGTTTTAAAATTCACAAATCGGAAAATCAGCAACGGTTAATGAAGGCTCTTGTTGAAATTGCTAAAAATAGTAACGTAGCAGCCCAATGACAAAAGTACTGTATTGTCAATCTGGAAATGCTATAGGGTTCCTAGATGACTAAAGCGTGGGTGCCTGTTTTATGAGATACAAATCTGATCTGTAAACTGACTGAAAGCTTAGTAATGAGTTTAAAAGAGTATAATATGAGGACAGGAATGCAGAGTATGTAAAGAAAACATTCATCCGAACTTTCAGCAGTTGTCCCCAGTAAAAGGTCGGATTTTAAGTATCAAAAAGGACAAAGTGAATAATGTATAAGAAAATGCAGAACATGACCTTTGCAGATGTTAAAGGTCACATTCTCCTTTACAGCGATAAAGCAGTCGAGCATAGGTTGAACTTTGAGTTCTTATTATTTAAACCTTTTTTTTTTTTGTATTAATAAGTAATTGGCAAAAGCCATGCCATTTTGAATTTGAGTTCTTCAAGGCTGACATGCAGATTTCTGAGTGCATTCATGTGCTGCTGATTTAAAATTTTAACAAATTACATACAGTAGAAGTTTTCTGTACAGTATGAAAGAATTATAAAAGCGAAGAAGCAGAATGATAATGTTGTAAGATAACTATTTCTGCCATTGATAAGTGGTACTACTAATTCCATAATACAACCCTGATAAATAACTGTACCAAGTGTTTTAAAAACCTTTTAAATATGATCTTTCTTTACAGTGTCAGACCATCCAGTGCTAAAGGAAGCCGACATTCGCGTTGTTGGAAGATTGGTTGCTACATCTATCAGAGAGAGGAAAGAGAGAATGGCATTGCCCCGTGGTGTTTCTGACAGTACAATTAAAAAGGAAGCCCCCTGAACTTTTACAGAGCGTCCCATTCAAGACTTCACTAACTTAACCCTGGGTCAGACCATGGACCATTGCATGGATAGTTCCTAAGTAGAGAAAGAAACAAAAGAAGAAAATAAGCATGTATACAGGTTTAATTTCTCCCAAAAAATGCAACCCTATTGCCGAGGCTGCCTTTTTAAAAATGTTTCCATAGTAAAAGCATAGGAAAGTGTAATAAAGAAAATATTACTGGTATAGTTTTTTTTTCATATGATCACTGTTCCTGGGACAAGCTTGGAAACTGGATGCTGAGCTCTTTTCAAAAACAATGTATTATATAACATTATATTCCTTCCTATTAACACACCTTCTCCCCTGCAACTGACAATTGCAGGCCACAAGATTTAGTTGCAGTCAAAAGAGTTAAGCACCAGGTTAGCCAGAAAGCTCCCAAAACAATCAGTAGTTTAAATATGTTGCATTTATGTGGTATTTCTTTATCAATATCTTTGTATCTTACCAGTTTCTTCATTTGTGATATCCACAAGTGAATTTTATTTGTAGACTTTGTTTCTCATTCTGACATTTGTATCTGTAAATCGTGCACTTTACCAAAAAAATGAATGCTTTATGCAGGCACATTTATCATTAATGAATAATTTAAAGTCACAAGACAATTGTATTAATTGTTCCAGAAGAAAATCTAGCCGTGCTGTGTCGTACCTGCTAGATGAACACATTATTGCCATAGCCTGTGCAGAGTTCATCTTGGAACTGGCAGCTGGACACTTAGAGACAACCTTCTCCTTGTTCAGTTATGGTTATGTGCTCTTTGAAGATAGATGTAGGGGCTCTTGTCAGAAACATCGGCAGTGTTCTGAATGCCTGTTTTCCTCTGAGCCAGCTCACTGATGAAAGTCATCATTCATAGGGTGTAGATAAACTGTCAGCGGTCACCATAGACAGTCATTGGACTGTGAAGGGTATGTCTTCGTAACAACCTCTGCAGCACCAAGTCAAAGGCATTGATTTAATGAGTTTAATTTGGAAAAGTCCTCAAGCTAGATAAAGGTTGAGGTTTGAGAGCAAAGTGACAATTTATTTTAGTGCCTGCCTGGAAGGTATTAATAATCTAATTTAGAGTGCATTTAATTATTATAGCAGCCATATTCTAATGATATCCCTTAAGCAGCCCTATGCTGGTAGTTTTAATGTTGAAGTACTTATAGTGTACATAAAAAAGTTACATATACAGCTAATTTTACAGACCCCGATCAACACCAGTCATTGACTGCTTTACAAAAGGTAAGATCAACACCTGCTGAATAAATATTTTTGAATGGGCTGGACAACAATCTTAACAGACTTTGGTAGTGGGCTGATAGTACATACTGTAGGGGAATGTGCTTAGGGGGCATAATATACTTGCAGGAAATGATTATACTACTCTATGGGCCTAAAGAACAGACTTTACCCCCAGCTTCTCTAAAGGGAATACATCTTTGAAGGGCTTGCTATTCCATTGCAAGCTTTTTTTTTCCATCAAGAACTTACTTTGTTGCATTGAAAAGCTTATCTGACTTGATCTGTCTCCCAACTTGCCATAACCTGGGAATTAAACTCTATCATGGTCTATTAAAAGATTATGCAAAATGAGTATCTCTAATACCAAGTGCAAGGGGTAATGAATCCACTGAATTCTCTGTCCAGTTCCCCTAGTAACCCTGTTTTAGAATAACGTGTCGAAACATCCAGAACCCTATTCTTTGCAGAACAAGCTTCCCTTGAAGTTGCATTAGGTACAAATCCACACTAGCCTAGTCTGATCTGTCACAGTATTTTAAGCGTTGCTGAAAATCTGAACCCTGATGCACAAGCAAATGATACCTAATGGGTGCATACTCCTCAGAAACACTTTTTCGCATAACAGTGAAAGAAGGGTTCCTTTTTTTTGCAGTCAATAAATAACCTAGAGGTGCAGTTTTGTACTTTTTAAGTCACAGTGAGCAATAGATACAGCACGCTTAACCTGTGAGTTTGAAAAGTAATAATGTTTCAATTAGTGATAATCAAAAGAAACATGCTGGTTTACATGGTAAAGAAACATGCTGTTTTTACAAAGAAAATGATGGTATTTTAGTATCTGCTTTATTGATGGTATGATCAATGGATGAAGTTATGGGACCCAACAACAGTCTGTAATAGTATAATGCATAAGTAACAGTGTTTTTATTTATAAAAATTATGTTAAATAACAGTTTTTAAATAGCTCACGAGTTAAAACTTTATGAACTCTGTCTATACTATTCAATGCGAAGACAATGGCCTGGTTTCCACGCAACTTAGAAAGCCAATACCCTCTCTCCACTGTCGTGATTTCTGTGACACTATAGAAAGTGTGTCTAAAAAATTGTATGACTTTAAATGTTGATAAATCGCCTTCTCATGGAAGCATGTCCAGATGTTGGTCCTGCAGGCTGTGGCTATTTCTTTCTTTCATAAACGAAAGAAAATGTTTAAAGCCTAATGGCATGCTATCCTGTGTGTTACTGATATACTTCTTGTGACAGAATAGATCCTGTGTTGCATATATTCAGTCCAATTTGGATAAATGACCACCAATTCAACTGATCCAAAGAACTCCAAACTAGGCTGTTCTGTGTGAATCAGGGGGTAGCCAGGCACTGCCTCTTTCTCTTCTGAGTCCCCAGCCATTTTAAGTGGCACACAAATAGAGCTTCTAGATCAGTAAATATAATTGATCTTGTTATATGTGTGTCTTTATGAATAATTGGCACAGTTTATTCACAAGGATTAATTTGCAAGGACTGAAACATTATTTCCAATATGCATGAAGAAGATTAAGGACTAGTATTTAGGTAAAAATAAACATTGTGAGTGAAATACATTTTCAGATAGATGGATAATCCTTTTTCAGTTATTATCTTTATAGAATATGTATCATGACAAGTATATCGTATATTAAGTTTCAAAGATAGATCACAAATCACAAGACCAAAGTTTGCAATGTTTAGTCATTTAAAGCCTTGGGGCTTTTTTACTGTCTTAGTGTTGAGTCAGTACTTCTGAAATTAGGAAGAATAAATAATTTACAATGGAGATATTAGGGTTAGGGTTTGCTTTTTTGAACCGCTGAAAGTTTTAAAACAACTAAAGAGTGACAGCGAGTACAAATAATAATTGGACATTTTTTATATTTTATTTGTTGTTTGATAATCAAACTGGTGTGGTGCACAAGGATCAGTTGCTCAATATATGAAGGACCAAAATCATGCCAAACCTTGTACAGAAAAATGGACCTCTTCCATTACACTGTTAATAGTTTAGGATCATTTATACTACATGTAGGTGACAAGCTTGTTAGATACAGAATTCCTCCAAACCAAGGACCTGCTTTATTCTCATCATAGCTGAAACTAGCAAAAGGGAGATGTAGCTTTCATATATTAGAGAATATATGTCAGGGAATCCATTTGCATACAAAAGTATTTTATTCAATAGTAAAAAGCACCAGCTGTGTAGACATTCCTAAAATATAATAAGGTTTTTATTTTTTTTTTTTTTTTTAATTCTCAGCACAGTTTAATTAAGAGTGAATTAAGGTCAAACACAGAGTTGGCTTGATTTATTATTCTTTGCCTCTAGAGCAAACAATAGGATTCTTTTTTAAGGAACTAAATCCTCTTAATTAGAGTTTTATTTTTCTAAAACCACCATTGTTTTCAGTCAGAGAATGACAATACTGCGGGCATATTTTCCATTTCAAATGAATGTAATTAAAAATAAAAAAATGTAATAGTACAGTAAATACAGCAGTGCATTACAGTAAATATCTAACATACAGGATGTTTAATTTAGTTGTGGCTATGGTAGATACGAATAGACTGCTATCTATTTTTTAAAATTAGTTTACAAATGTCATTTATCCTTTATCCTGCTTCAAAACTTATTAAGTAGATTCTTCAGTAAATCTACTCACTTTTATCAACTTACTAAGTGTAAATCTGCTTTACTTTTGTATTTCAACATAAATGTAATGTTCTGGTTTGCTCTATGATGTTTTTTTTTTGCTTGTAGAACTCAGTCCTTTAAAAAAAATAAAGTTATAGATTAAAATAAACTGTAACAACTTTTCACAAACCCCTTTATTTTCATGAAGTTTAGGCATCATCCCACAAAATTATTTCTCTACACTTTAAGCTCAAAGGTTTAAAATAAAAGTCAGAGGTTTCCTCCAAATAGGGTGTTTTCCTTAACAAAACACTTTTTACTCTCTTTTTATTTTAAGACGTGAAGCCTTTTTATAGGGGTGGTAGGTTTCAAGAGCACTTGTTTTGCTGAAACAGACTGATCAATAAAAGACAGATCAAACAATTAGCATGATTGTGGGACACTGCAGCTTTAAGGACTCAAATGGTATTAGGAGTAAACACTATAACATATAATCTACAACAATTAAAAACACTGATACCGGTTATCAATCCTCATACGCAACACAGTATACCTGACTGTAACACTACGTTGTAACCATAACCTAATGAGTTGGTTTTCATGCTATATAACTGGGCTCTCTAATTTTTTATTTTAATCAGTAAAGCTCGTTAAACATTGAATCCAAAAATATGAGTTAACTGAAATAGGATTTACATAGGATAAACTTCAGTAAAACCACTTGCTATTTTTTTCTTACCAAAAATAATAATTTAGAAATCGTCTGTAGTTTGTGTAGTTTTTATACTTGTTGTCTGTCCCATCTCCATTGCGCACCCAATGGCTAGGGGTCGCAGTCAGTCATCCCTGTGGTCCCTTAATAGGCTAGTGTAGTTCCCTTTCAATGGAATGACAACCATTATTGAATGGGTAGAGCCCTCTCTGATCGCCAAATTTAATTTAATCCACAGTAAAATCACACTTTCGAGCATTACTGACAGTGCTCCTGCCTAATTCTTGTGTCAGTTTACTGACTAGAGCTGGTTTCGACCCCACTTTTGAGATTGGTAAGTGGCCATTACTCTCTTTCACTACATGAAGCCTTGTGTAGTTTACTGTACTGTGTTGGGAGCTGTTGTGGTGCCGCCTACAGCCCGGCACCGACCGCACTACCTGTCGACACTGACCTCGGCGCCGATTGACTCGACACTGACCGCTCGACATCGACCTCGCTCTCCCCCAGCACCGAGCTCGGCACCGATAGACACGGTACCGGCTGCTCAGCACTGATCGCGGTTCTTCTCGACACCGAGCGCAGCAGCCCCACCTACACACGCTCCATGTCAGTGCGTTCCACTGGGTCCTCGGCTGGTTTTCACCAGTGCGACCAGTGTGCAGTGAAGCTGCTTAGACAGGATGAGCGCTTGTCCTGCGCCAGATGCTTGGGGCCAGACCATGCAGCCAAAGCACTGGCGGGTGAGTTGGACAGCTCTCCATGCAGAAAGTTCTCCAATAGAACTAAGCGCAGGAGAGCGACCCTATCCCCAACGGAGTCTCCTTCCCTGAGCCAGGGAAGAATGAGATCCGTGCTTCAAGGTCCTTCGGAGAGGTCCTCTAAGACCCACCCCCTCCCAAGCCCAAAGGAGACCGGCCCTGAGGGCCCCGGTTGCCACCAACCCCCCTCACAACCGGACTGACCAAAGGCAACGACCCATGGCAAGGCTGTACCCAGGACTCCTGGGCGCTATCGACTATGAGACACGGATACGCTCTACAATTCCGCTTAGGTCCGCCACCCTTCAAGGGTGTGCTCCTCACCACCGTTGAACCAGTGAGTGCGATACTCCTTCAACAGGAGATCACCAATATTCAACAGGAGAACGCTGTGCGCTTGTTAGATCCAAGCGATGCCCTCAGTGGCTTTTACTCCAGGTACTTCCTGGTGCCCAAGAGGGACGGCGGTTTCAAAACTATTCTGGACCTCAGGGTTCTCAATTTGATCCTCAAACAGAGGAAGTTCAACATGTTGACAGCACAGCGTATCCTCCAGTCCGTCCAACCTGGTGACTAGTTCACATAGATAGATCTGCAAGACGCCTACTTCCATGTCCCGATCCATCCCGCGCACAGAAAGTATCTGCGCTTTGGCTTTCAAGGCAACGCATACGAATTCTGTGTGCTGCCATTTGGCCTCTCGCTGGCGCCCCGCACATTTTTTCAAAGTGCATGGATGCAGCACTGGCTCCACTCAGGCTGCGGGGTATTTGGATCCTGAACTATCTGGACGATTGGCTAGTTTGCGCGCATTCCAAAGCACACGCAGAGGCGCACACAAAACAGGTCATAGATCATGTGACGAAGCTAAGGCTCTCGATACATCAACAGAAGAGCAACTTCGTACTGTCTCAGTCCACAGTGTTCCTGGGGATCAAACTGAACTCTGTGAGCATGCTTGCCTCACTGTCGGAAGACAGGATTCGGTCATTGGAAGCCACACTCTCCCTATTCAGAGAGGATGCTCTCCTACAGGTCAAAATATATAAAAGGTTGTTGGGGCTGATGGCAGCCGCCTCGAGAATCCTTCCACTAATGCTGCTGAGAATGCTCATGATTCAAGTCTCTGTAAATACGCTCCCGGTGCACCAGCTAGCTCACCCCTGGCCACAGGGGCTCTTGTATGCGTTTCCTCAGATACCATACAATACCCATGACACTAGAGAGGGGGTGGGGAGAGCACAGGTTCTGTTGGTTGCATCCAGATGGCCGAGGTGCCCCTGGTTTGCTCTCCTCTCCGACATGTTATCGTATCAGCCGTGGCAGCTCCCACTACGCAAAGATCTCCTGAGCCAAGCGGAGGGGCTATTATGGCACCCGAACCCAGCCCAGCTCCAACTTTGGATGTGGCCGTTGAACGGAGCTGTCTATTCAGACGAGGTTTGCCAGATGCAGTAGTAGAAACACTACAGTCTGCTAGAGCCCAGTACTCATACAAATGAAAAGTTTTCCAAGACTGGTGCATTGCCAAAGGACACAACCGTATGACCTGCCCTATTGAGACGATATTAACCTTCTTACAACATCTGTCCACTTTGAAGGCATACCTGGCAGCAGTATCAGTGTGCCACGGAAAAATTGACTCTGTGTCCCCTGGGGCACATTTCCTGGCAGTGCAATTGAAAGGTATGGTCCCTAAGTGGGATCTAGAACAGGTACTGCAGGTCCTTACTGGTCCCACATTCTAACCCATGAAGTCAGCAGAACTGCGCCCTGTTTCCTTGAAGGTGGTGTTTTTAATAGCCATTACGTCTGCCAGACGAGTAAATGAGATTCATGCGCTGTCCATCGATGACACATGTATGGCTTTCACTGGAAATGACTTGCGGGTAACATTAAGAACAATCCAGATTTGCCAAAGGTGGTATCTCCATTCCATATTAACCAACCAGTGGTTTTGGAAACTTTCAGACCTCCCCCGCACAAGTCAGAGGAGGACCGTAGACAGCACACGCTTTGCCCAGTTCAGGCTCTGCACTGTTAGCTGGATAGGACGGTGTCCTGGAGACAGTACAACCAGCTGTTTGTCTGCTATGGGTCCCGCTCTAGAGGTCAGGCCCTATCGAAGCAACGTCTAGCCCACTGGGTGGCTGATGCTATAAGCTTGGCGTATGAACAGACAGACTACCCCTTACCGGGGGACATTACGGCCCATTCTACCAGGGGCCAGGCAACTTCGTGGGCTTTCCTTCATAGCGCCTCCTTAGATGAGTTATGCAATGCTGCTACATGGGCAGGTAGTCAGACATTTGTATGTTTTTACCGCCTTGATGTTGCAAACCGAGCGAGACCCTCTCTGGGTTCTAGGGTGTTGCAGATGGCATGCCCTTAGGCGTCATGTGGGCTCTGAGGCTATCGCCGTGAGGCTGTGCTGTCCGTAATCTGGAGCCACGTCAGCTTTGGTACAGCTTCTCATTCGGTAATGTTTGTCATTCCATTGGAAGGGAACATTAGGTTATTACCATAATCCTGGTTCCCTGAAAGAGAATGACAACCATTACCCTTCAAGGTTGTGTCCTCAGCTGATTTCAAAAGAAAATGGCGATATGCTACCATGAGGACGTCCCACTTCAGCAGGAGGTGGGAGGGATTGCACAATCAGTGATTGGCGGTCAGAGAGGGCTCTTCCCATTCGGTAATGGTTGTCATTCTCTTCCAGGGAACTGTCAGTCATTTCGTCCTGTTCTGACAGATCTTGTTGACTGAAGCAATGCTAGAATGCTCTCATTCTTTTAAATCACTGACAAACATCAAGACCTGCACCGACTGTGCACTTTCATTTGTCAGCTACAGCCCCTGTCATTTAAAGCGCCTTCTTTGAAATTAGCGGATTACTGTGTAGTTAAACTGTTGCGATAGGTATATGGTGACAATTACTAGTTTGAAAATGGGACATAAGAGGAAAACACTTCATGAGTATTGTGTCCAATACCCTGAGCGACGGTTGAATTCTCCGCAGCAGGACAAAGCGGCCCGTCTGCCTTGCCTTCCAGTGACTCAGAGTCTGAATAATAAGTGCAAGTTAGTTCTGTTCAACTATCTAATGTTTTGTTCTGTACATATTATTTTTACTTAAATGTTTGCTATAAAAATCTGTAATACACTTTTATATGCTGTGTTTTCTACGGTTTATTTGAGACAATTTTTAAATGTGTGTATGATCTTTTTTATAAGTTATAGCTCCACTGTGACCAAACGGTATTTCATTAGAATATTTGTAACCATGGTTTTGTTGCATATTGAATAAAGGGTATTCGCTAAATGGGATGTTTCTCAATGGCATAAAAAGTCTGTTTTTTTAAACCTTTGCCACCGGACCATTCTAATTTCGGAACCAGAGAACTGAAAAAACTCCCTGTCTTCCGTGATGTCTCACAGCAATAATAAGCTGTGTGGTAATCAAATCAGTCTTTCTGAAGCTTGTTATTGAGTATACCTAGACCCTAGAAACCAAAAATCCATGTTTCCCTCCGTGTATTTTTAATCATACACTTCAAGAAAGTCATGTACAGGAAATGCAATCGGCAGCGCCGACTTTTGAAGCTATGCCATGTAAACACAACACGAAGGTAACACAGACTTCTGATCTACGGCTGTTTTTGAAGGTAATTATCTCCTGAACTTGTAATTCAATATGTTTATACAATATGTAATATTAAATGTTTTTGTGTTTTATATATATATATATATATATATATATATATATATATATATATATATATATATATGTTTTTTTTTATATGAACGTTTGAAAATGGACGAGCTGCCTGTGATTGATGATGACAGTACATTATTTGCTTGCACTGACTGCAATAAGTTGAATTCTCAAAATGTTTGTTTTATTTGAAACCACACAGAATTCACGGCACCAAAATAATAACCCTATGTTTTAGTCTTGGCACTTTCACTGGATATTCCCTCCAGTCACAGTTCACACACTCGCTCAGTCACACCCACAGTTTCTCATTCAAGTTCAGAGCTGGACTGTCTCCAGTCTCCAGGCTCATGCACCCCCTTATTTCCCACCACAGTCCGGCTCATCAACCAGTCACATCCCTGAAAACAACAACAACCCTTGAAAAAACAAGACACATTTTCCCCACTCATTCACTTACTCCCCCTTCCCATGCTAAGTAACAACGTGACCCGTTCCCTTTACAATACATGTAACGTATAAAAGATAGGCAAGACAAACTGAACCAACAACAAGTCCTGCAACAAAGCAGTTGTCCGGGTATTTACAATATATTTTGTATTTTGAAAGCAAAAATGTATGAAAGCATGATGTCCTTTGTGTAAAAAAATCTTCATTAATATACACTGAGTGTACAAAACATTAGGAACACCTGCTCTTTCCATGAAATAGATGATGAGGTGAATCCAGATGAAAGCTATGATCCCTTATTGATGTAACCTGTTAATCCGCTTCAATCAGTGTAGATGAAGGGGAGACAGGTTAAAGAAGGATTTTTAAGCCTTGACTTGATTGTGTATGTGTGCCATTCAGATGGTAAATGGGAAAGACAAAAGATTTAAGTGCCTTTGAATGGGGTATGGTAGTAGGTGCCAGGCGCGCCGGTTTGAGTGTGTCAAGAACTGCAACGCTGCTAGGTTTTTCACGCTCAACAGTTTCCTGTGTGTATCAAGGATGGCCCACCACCCAAAGAACATCCAGACAACGGCAGGCTAGTGGTCGAAAACGGCTCATTGATGAAAGAGGCCAAAGGAGGCTGACATGAATTGTGCAGAGCAACAGATGGGCTACAGTTAGTCAACTGACAGTCCAGTACAACATTGGTGCCGAAAGACCCATAAAAGAATGCACAACTCATCGTACCTTGACACGAATGGTGTATGGCAGCCGACAACCTAACAGAGTTCCACTTCTTTCAGCAAAACACAAAAAACTGCGGTTGCAGTGGGCTAAGGAACGAAAAAACTGGATACTGGAGGATTGGAAAAATATCTGATGAATCCTGGTTCCTGCTGTTTCATGCTGATGGGAGGACTAGGGTATGGAGAAAACCACATGAGTACATACATCCGTCATGCAGCGTGTCAACATTGCAGGCTGGTGGTGGTGATGTGAAGGTGTGGGGTGTGTTTTCATGGCACACATTGGGCCCCTTGATAAAAGTAGAGCAACTTTTGAATGCCACAGGATATCTGAACATCATTGCCAATCAGGTGCATCCCTTCATGGCAGCAGTGTATCCATCTGCTAATGGATTTTTTCAGCAGGATAAGCCAGTCACCAGATCTCAATCCAATTGAGCATCTGTGAGATGAGATGGAATGAGCTATTCGGAGTAGAGATCCACTACCAGTCAACTTGACACAACTGTGGGAAGCATTGGAGTCAACATGGGCCAGCATCCCTGTGGAAAGCTTTCGACACCTTGTAGAGTCCATACCCCGATGAATTGAAGTTGTTCTCAGGGCAAAAGGGAGTGCAACTCAATATTACTATTGTTCCTCTCAATCAAATTATATTTCTAAGTATAATAATCACAATAAACCATCAGGTGGCTTAAATATTATTTCGATTATTTTAAAATTAATTAATTAATTAACCAGTCCCTTTTTAAAATTAATTTCTATGAGCCTATATCTATGAGCCTATCTATGACCAGTTCCCTTTCCCCTCCTGTTTACCTCCTTCGAGCCACATTCAGGGCGGTGCAGCTCTGTGTTGATCACTATACTTGATTGCTCACGGGAATAGAGACTCAGGCCACGTTCTGCTATTTACTTTGGTCTATGTCACTAATCTCTAAATGCAGCTATGTTGCTTCCCTATTTTTGCTTGGCTATTGTATTTAACTTACTTACTCTGATTAGCATACTTGCATAGTGTTCATTTTGGGGGGGTCGGCTTCTGCTTTAAAAAAGAAAACAATTGTATTATCTTGCATGCTTTTGAATAAGTAAGTGTAGGAAATGTTATTTTTAATTTTAACACTAGAACCGCTGAGAAAGTTCTGTTTTTATTGCATTTAGCAACCTGGCATTGTCTTTTTTTTCCATGTGCCAGTGAGTGCAACGCTGCCTGAAGGTTGAGGGGCATTTGCCAGCTGGCTTCCTTGTCTCTTATCAAAATGTTTCTGCTGTAGCTCCAGGGCTAGCTGCAAAATTAAGTCCCTCCGAGTGACTGTGTTGCCGGTGCACTCCTTTTACAAAACCAAAGCATTGATGACTGTCAGGTCCAAAACATTATTAAAAAAAAAGCCACAGGCCACCTGCGAGCACCACCTTTGAAAGAATAGAGCTGTGCCATGTGATCCAGTATATCCACACTATACTTCATTGTGTTGTAAAATGCAACAGTCTCTGGTTTTCGTTTAGCATCAGTCCCGATGGTCACTGATTTGTGCAGAGAGCTTAGAATAAGCACATTTTTTTTTTTTTTTACACCTGTAAGTAGCATAGCTATATCACACTGTATTGTGATTCAATGTGTATATTTTGTGACAACTGCTAATAATAATAATAATAATAATAATAATAATAATAATAATAATAATAATAATAATAATAAAATGATGTGTGATGTGTAGAATGACTTTCATTAGTGTTTCAGCACTTGGCAGGAGTATATAATACAGTATTCTTTCACAGACTTTGATTTTATTGCAAAGCCCAGACTAAATTGTCAGCTATATTGTATTGATTTATTAAAAGTTATTGTTAGAGTATGTCATTTTCTAAATTTTGAAATAGAGTATATGTCGCTTCTCCAACTGCCTGTTGTTTTGACATTCGCTGGCCAGATCCTAAATGTGCCTTTTCTTTTACCAAGGATTGAATGATCTGTTTGGATTTCTTTTTTAGTTAATAATACACTACAATTAAGGTGCAACCATGAAGCAGAAAATGCCTGAATACCATACTACAAAGTAGGTCATAGCTTTATTTTTTATATTGAAGATAAATGACGACAGCTGTGTGATGTGAGACATTAGAGGCCATAATTCATTTCTGATGACTAGCAGGTGAATTCATTTATGTCACAGAAGTCATTTTATTAATAGCAGCTTGTTTGAAGCAATCAGTTATTTGGATGTGTGCCCTGACAGTTCTGGAACCAACCAGGACACCTGGTTCAAAATATTCATTTTGTAACTGTCAGGATATTTATCTGGTCAGAGTGTTTAATATTTAAACTTATGACTTTTAACTGACTGAAGTTTCAATTTCAGAAAAAAATATAGCAATGGCTGGAAGCTCAACACAGTTTGTCCTTAAAGACGTCAGGGAGATTTTTTGGAGGGTAAGAGTTGTGCATCTACCTGTTTGAATATTGATTGTTGTGATTGTCTGTGAAAGGATAACGTTACAGCCAAGGCTGGTGAATGTCAGGAATCAGACCCCGAGACAGAAGCTGTAGTTTAAAGGTGTTTTTGCACACATTTATTAGAAGGGTCAAAACAGAAGGTTTAAACAAACAATCAGGCTAGGCATTCGCCTTCAATGACCAATATGTCCCCAGCACAGCACCCATGTAACTCACCTAAACTCCCTCTCTTCTTTTTTTTTTTTTTTAATAATTTGGAATCTGCAATTATTTTACTCCTGATTTTCTCCCAATTTGGAATGCCCAATTACTTAACTTGGCTCACCACTGCAACCCCAGCACTAACTCAGGAGAGAAGAAGATGAGCACTCACGTCCTTCCAAAATTTGTGCAGTCAGCCATCTGCTTTTTTTTGCACTGCAAACCTGCCGTGAAGCCATTACATAACTACAGCATCGGAGGACCACGCAGTTCTGAATTGCACACAGGCAGGGCTGCAGGCGCCTGGCCAGCCACAGGGGTCGCTGGTACATGATGAGCCAAGGACTCCCCAGCTGACCTAAACTCTCCGACCTAAATCCTGCACTGCAGGCGGAGTGCCTTTATTGGATGTGCCACTTGGGAAACCCAAACAAAGGATTTCTGTCTCCTCAAATACAGCTGTGACTGGAGCCTAATTAATCATCACATTTTCAATTATTCACTCCAGTGACATTCTCATGTGGAGTTGTCAGGGAGAGAAGAGATTAACTTCTTTCCTGCCATCTCAACACAACCCATTTGCAGGGCCTCTGCCCTGTCACACAATCTGTGAAATAATGCTTCCTATGCAAAAGCCAGAGACATATATCTTAATATAATCCTGTAACCTTCTCCACTGATATATGAAAAATAATCATGGTACATTACACATCAGTCGTGTTTAGGGCAAGCATTTAACATCATTTAATTTGTTGTTTTTATCATTTCTTACCATATGTATCTGTTGATAACCATTATAACAGCATGCTTTACTTACCTTGCTTTACCACATTAAAGTTTCATAAGACTTGGAAATAAATAGAGTTTGCAAAAGGAAGCCCATTCTTTTAGAAATGTTCTTTTGCTTTCTTAAAAATAGTGTATGAGAATGAAAACCAAACACCTTCTAATAAATCTTTTCTGCTTTTTCAATGGATTTTCAATGTTTCATTACAATTAAACTGTTTTTCTGTATTAAAAAAAATTAAACAGTCTTCCAATATTTAAAGAGCAAAGATGGAGTTTTTCTAAACTGAGCTCAACATATTTGTTTTTTTAGGTTGATGAGAAATATGGGATTGACTGGGTTGGACCACAGAGTCATGATGCTGAAAGAGTGTCTGTCCCTGAGATTCAACTTCCTCGTCAGTTAACAGCACTGGGAATTGCAATGTTGCCAAATCCTGAAGGTCAACATGATGACACTGTGAACATTTACACGGAAACTGTTAGACTAATCTCAGAAATACTGGAGAACTCCTAAAATAGGAACATGAGACACTTGGTTAATTTCATGACAAAATAACCAACACTGAAGGAAAGTCTCACCATGTATGTACTTGCACTTAATCTGTAATGCCAGGTTTTTGTTTCACTGCAGCTTAAGGAGTCTTCCAGGTCAACTTTGTTAGTACATTTCAGACTTTTTAATACTTAAATTTCATAATATTATTATTAAATTTATTATTTCATAAATAACTACAGCATATAATGTACATTTGTCTTACTACTACCTCTGTAATACAAATACAGTATTCTTGTAGTTTGATCTGTTAATCTTTCTTAGTATAATACTTCTGAACCCTGACGAATAATATCTCAGAATACAGCCAAAGGTGAATCAAATGTGAATATTGTTTGTGGTTACTGTTTTTCAGCAGTTCCTGTACTTTGTTAGTGTGACATACCTGTTAAACCAGTGTCAGAATTCGCACATACTCTTTTTATTGATATATGCTCTGAGCACACTTTAAAACTCAGGGGAGACGTTCAAGGAGGACATAAAGATGTTTTGGACTCCTGTAAGTGGATTGTTCGTGCACTAGGCTTACAACGTATCCAGATGGCTCTTTAATAATCAAGAAAAACACACAGACTCATTTAATTTGAAGTTTTAACGAATCAGAGCAGTACAAGTGCTCTTTTCAGTTTATTAAATGCTTTAAATATTGAATTGGTTGGTTGCGTAGACCACCATAAATCCCAAGTAAAAATCAGTCTGTGCAATCCAGTGCTTTACAGGTTTAACTTCACAGGTTTAACGAATACGAATATGGTTATTATATATTTAGCTTTCAGGCTATGCATGCATAAAGCTAAAAACGCCCACCGCTAAATTCTAGAACATTCAATATATATGTCACTTAAGACTAAAACATAATTTCTATACCTTTTATAGCAATGCATCAATATAAAAGAGATATTAAATTCAAATATATGCTTACCTTCCAGTATATAGAAGTGTAGTGTAGGATATATTGAAAAATAAGAACTGTCTTCAAAAGGCAGAGAATTGACTTCGACCAAACAGCAATCAGTTTTTCAGAGGCCTTCAGAGCATGGATCACACTTCTTGTAATTAGCAAGTTGAGCGATACTTGACTGGGGTTTTACCTTGGTTTTTATAGGATTTTCTCTCCATTGAATACATCAGGACTCCCAATTAAATCTGATCATCAATCTGCCTTGACAGTTCCCATCTTTGAGATAATGATATTTTCTAGAAGGATCCGGTCAACTCCTGGAAAATCCTGCTTTTAACAGCCAACACTGAATGCTACTTCGGGGTGCCAAAGACCAAGATTTATCTTTTGAAGGTCTAACGCCCTTCCCGAATTATACTGTGTGTCTCAGACAAACAGCTACAGAAAAACTGCAGACTCCAAAATTATTTATTTCACTTTTCTGCAAATAAGTACCTCTGTTTGTTACTGCAATAAAATCTTTATATAAACTAAACATGTATATTCTTTGGTTTAATTAATATTGTAATGTCTAAAATACACTTTGTTTAGTTGGAGAAATTTAACAATTTTTTTAATTGACTTAATTAAATTAACATTAGTTCAAATGTGTCAACAATATATTTACAATATTGTCAACGCCATGCTTCTGTTATAATAAACTTTTACTATGTTTTTTCAACAGTTTAACTTTAAATGGCATTATAAGATGTATTCTAGTTAAGTTACTTCAATATAACAGTTGCTCCTAGAAATGGTAATATTATTTTACTCAATTGATAAATCTTTTAAGTTTTGACTGGAAGGTCCAGTTATTTATATCTAAATACAGGCTACTGTTAACATAGTATAATGGTATAATGTTATAGTGACTGACGTCTGACCTTCATTGTTCTTCACTTCACTGTAAAGCAACTCTTTAAGACAACCTTTGCTTTTTGCCAATTTTAGGGTTGATTATTATGAAACACTATCATTTTTCAATACTCTTTATTTCAAACCAATATCTAACTTAACGTATTAACACGTCCTACACTTTCCATTCCCATCTCTTCCTGCCAGGTTCTAATTCATTTCTGTTATATCTATATAGAAAATGATTATTGTAAGATAAACATCTATCTTCTGTTATCCGAAAGGTATTTCCGTTCGTTAATAGTAACAAGATTTCTCATTATAGAGAGGATCTTGGCTGTTAAATCGCTGACCATCAAAAATCCCTGCTTCATTGGCCAAAACCAATGAGTCATTTTCAACACTGCCCACAAGCAGGTGACAATCAACGTTACAGTATTAGTTTGTATACCTTTTGTAAGTTTACTATTAGAGTTACATTTTAATACTATTTTTATTTTATTGTCTTGCTTCTTTTAAATACAGCATTCTAATAGCTGTATTATTGTAATCTAAATAAAAGATTTACTTCTAACTCAGGGGCTCCTTTTAGATCAAGTCTTTATACTTTTTCAAATAAGATACATGATTGCCCAGTCATTTAAACTATACATTTGTTTAGTTCCCAGAAATATAGCCGCAGTTCTAAGACTTTAAATGGTTGATTCAATTATTCTGTTTTCATCACTTTAGAATACTTGCTTTTAAATCAGAGACCGTCTTTAAATCAGACTCACTCCTTTTCTTTAAATAAGAGGCTTGACTATAATTCTGCTCTTTTAACTGGTTACCCTGTACACTCAAAGTCTTTTTAGTTTTTTCATTACAATATTTTCATTATTTTTCTACTTTAAACATTTACACTAACAGAACATGTATATATTTTTTTCAAAGTATGTTTTTCTTTTTTTACTCAGCTCAGCAGCTTTCTCCAGAAAGTTAGCTACCAAGGTCTGGCATCTAAATCAAAGAGTCGCCCACTTCTGATAAGGGTCTGCCAAGAGCTGGTCAGCCCGACCTTTCTCTGCATACTTTTTCACAGACTGTACATAACAGCTACTTAATATTTTCTACCAAGTATTTACAGGTCTATTTGAAACAGAGTACATACAGCATTACTATGATCATTGACTAAGAGTATATTATATTTAAATCAATACATGTTCATTAAGATCATCCAATTCATGTCTAACAAATCAGCCCGTTCCCAGCAAGATTCAAACTCTGAGCCAGGCTCAGCTCGGACTGGTTCTGCAAACACCACAACAGGCCTTACACAGATATGCTAATAATACTTTCTACTAGTTGTATATTCTTTAAAACACATTACAGTCATTAAAATATGTTTGCTGTTTCACAGATGTTAAATTTGTTTCCCAAAGATCAGCCTGATCCAGTAGTTGTGACAGGCCTGGGACGGTTTCTTATTTAGATGTTTTCATAAACTTATCCACATATTTTAGGTATTTTAACCGTGTATTTTAGAGAAAACAAAGTGTTGACCGTTGAAACTTACGAGACAGGTACAAATATTTTAGCCCCAGCATTTTATAGGAGCAGACCTCTTTGGGGAGCAACTGGCCTTAACCAGTGGCAACACAGGAAACTTTGGCCTCTCTCTACTCTCAATACTTTCTCTCAAACCCATTCTTAGGTGGACTGGTTTGCCAACCTCATGCTGCTTCATCACTGCCTCCGTAAACAAATTTCCATTCTGAAAAATACAACAACAAAAAAAAATACAAATTAAAAAAATATAAAAGGTGAACTTATTTCACTCAACACATAAAAAAAGTCATTAAAATAATGTAATTCGCAAACCATCCTCAGCCTCTCTGTCGTCAACAACAAAGACTTCTGTGTCTACTCCTGCATCCCTATTGCTGTCTATTGCATCACTCAGTCTATTCGGAATACACTCCTGAGGCTGTAGCAGGTCGTCAGAATTTGGCTGCACACAAGTTACTGCTGGAAGTGGGCACCTCTGCAACAGTCTCACCTACTCCTTTCACTACACTGTTGTCTGTGCTCTGAAATGAAGACCTTGAAGACAATACATTTAATTCATAATAGATTCACATACAGTGATTACCTAAGAAGACATTCGGTACAATAATGTGACACCTGTTAGCAGCAGTGTAGGTCCCACAGAAAACAAAGAAGATTAATGACAACTGATCACTGTGAGAATTTTTATCAAAAAGTGCATTCAGTATATGACAACAGGTTAGAGAATGTGAAATCTATATCCATGAAGTGCAGCAAAATAATTATTAACTGCTACTTAAATGATACAAGCAAATGATGTCACAACATAGCCAATCAGCTTTTTGTTAATTTTGAAAATATTTATTTAAACCAACTCATTTAGTTTTGGAAATGGTAAACTAGCATTAAAATGTCTTAAAAACCCACTATACAAATATAGTTGATCCTTTTAATGCAAGTACAACTTCCAAAATAGTTAATGTATGTGTTAACCTTCACCAATTGCATTGACAAAAAGTCTTTCTCACAAAAGAGGCACTTCGTCAGGGGCCCAGCTGATAAGGATAGTCCAGGAACCTATGAAATGAATACATCAGTCACATCATTCACTACAACAGCAATGTTACACTACAGTTGAAAGTAATGCATGTGTAAAAACAGAGACAATAAACACCTGGAACACTCAAATCACACTAAAGGTAAATACTAAATAAAATTGTACTTCTCAATGATCTACAGTATGAATTTATATATAGATATCAATTATATATTAATATATATATATAATATCTGATATATTGTATATATATAATATATATATATTATATATATATCTTACTAGATGAACCATATTAAGATATCTTTGTAGTGGCCTTAAATAGATAATGGTAGATCCAATTTGTGTTTCTGGGTTCCTTAAATATTTTACAGAGTACCCTCACTAGGGCAAGGAATAACAAGCTTCAGCTTCGTGTAGATCCTGATATCTTCATTAGTTCAAATCCACCACTCTCACTCAATTTGGGATAGGATTCCAATAATTGTCCTTCTTCTGAGCTGGTGTCACATCCTTGACATAAAGAACAAAACTGTAATAGATATTAATCTAACAAACATCGCTGTCATTTAGCTATAAAACTTTTATAATTCTTCCATATATTTTTTATAATCATTTATAAATTAACAAAACTCTCTTTAGTTTATTGTTGTAGTTGGGAGATTTATTGTATTTGGGACTGTATTTACCTGTTTATACTGTTTTTTTTTAAATTCATTTAATCAAATGTTTGATTGAGGGACCTTGGTGGAAATCTGTCATATTGCAAATGAAGCTGATAGGATGTGTAGAAATGAATGCCTGTTTAACTTTAAGCTGAAAGTAAATGTGGACCTGAATGTGGACAATAGATGTAACGTCCTCTAAAAATCTTCTGAATCCATACTGGCTAGGCACGGGAGGGGACTCTGTGTGTGTGTGTGTGTGTGTGTGTGTGTGTGTGTGTGTGTGTGTGTGTGTGTGTGTGTTATATAATAGAGTATCTACGGGACACATATATATATATATATATATATATATATATATATAACTATAAATATATATTATATATATATGCCATTGGGTCACCATAAGTTTGAAATGTTCAAACTTGGGGCGTGCCCCCTTGCGGGAGCATGGGGAATTGCAAGGTGCATGATGTAAGGAATAATTTCTGTCTACATTTGTCATAATCAGATACAGTATCTATAGAAAGTCTACACCCTCTTTCAAAATTTTCACCTTTTGTTGCCTTATAGCCTGGAATTAAAATGCATAAAAAAAAGCATTTTTTTCTCATTTATCTAGACAGGCCTTGAATATCCCTTGGAGCACAGTCAAGACGATTATTAAGAAGTGGGAGGTGTATAGCACCACCAAGACCCTGCCTAGATCAGGCCGTCCCTCCAAACTGGATGACCAAGCAAGAAGGAAACTGATCAGAGAGGATACCAAGAGGCCAATGGCAACTTTACAAGAGCTACAGGCTTTTATGGCCAAGACTGGTCAAAGTGTGCATGTGACAACAATATCCCAAGCACTCCACAAATCTGGCCTGTGTGGTAGGGTGGCAAGAAGGAAGCCATTACTCAACAAAGCCCACCTTGAATCCTGTTTGAAGGATGCAAAAATACACTCGGGAGATTCTGTAGCCATGTGGTAAAAAGTTTTGTGGTCTGACGAAACTAAAATGGAACTTCTTGGCCTAAATGTAAAGCATTATGTTTGGCGCAAACCCAACACAGTGCATCACCCAGAGAACACCATCCCCCTACTGTGAAGCATGGTGGTGGCAGCATCATGTTATGGGGATGTTTCTCATCGGCAGGGACTGTGGCACTTGTCAGGAAAATGAATGGAGCAAAATACAGAGAAGTCCTTGAGGAAAACCTGCTGCCCTCTGCAAGAAAGCTGAAACTGGGATGGAAATTCACCTTTCAGCATGACAATGACCCAAAGCACACAGCCAAAGCTACACTGGAGTGGCTAAGGAACAAAAAAAGTAAATGTCCTTGAGTGGCCCAGTCAGAGCCCCGACCTAAATCCAATCTTATATTTGTGGCATGACTTGAAGATTGCTGTCCATCAATGCTCCCCAAGGAACTTGACAGAACTTGAACAGTTTTGTAAAGAAGAATGGTCAAATATTGTCAAATCTAGGTGTGCAAAGTTGGTAGAGACCTATCCCAACAGACTCACAGCTGTAATTGCTGCCAAAGGTGCTCCCACCTTGGGTGGAAACTTATCCAATTAAGATCTTTCAGTTCTGTATTTTTAATATATACTTTTTTTTTATCAATAAAAAGTTTTTTTCCCCTTAACAGTGTGGAGCATGGTGTGTAGATAAGTGGGAAATAAAATCATCATTTAAAATTTATGAAACTCTGGGAGGCACTGACACAACAAAATGTGAAAAAAGTTCAAGGGGGTTTAGACTTTCTATAGGCACAATATTTAACCCATTTAAGAACACTTAAGCACCTCAAAATAAATTAAAACCATTACTGCATAATTGCCATGATAACGGTTTCTGGATCACATGCATGTAAACCCATTTTTTGTCTGTGGCGTTTGCGCAGTGCATACTAGATGGAGACCAGGAGCCTGTAAAACAGAAAAAAGCTAACGTTAGCAGGCTGTGAAAATGGATTGATTCCTGATCTGGAAGGCACTGTACCAAAGCAAAAGCCCGAATCCACTGCATTTGATCCTGGTAAAAGATCGACAAAGACAAGAAAGTATGACGAAGCATACTTGGATTTTGGATTTCAAATTACAAGAAATCAATTTTAAAAAAAACATGATAAATGCTGCATACACTCCAGCAAGTGCTTTGAAAGCCTCATATCAAGTCTTCTATCTCATTGCAAAAACAAAGAAGCCTTAATCTATTGGAGAAAAACTTGTGCTCCTGGCTAATTGACATCTGCAGCACCTTGATTGGTGACAGCGCAGCTGAAAAACTGAAAATGATTCCTTTGTCTGACACCACGGTTGGTCGTTGAATCTCAGAGATGTCAAAGAATGTCCATGAGCAAATTATTACACAATTGCAAGCCTCTGAATTCGCAGTCCAATTGGATGAAGCAACTGACATGGCAAAGGAGGCTAATTTAATTGCTTATGTGGGATACATTCATCATGTTCGATCTGTGAAGACTTTTTATTCTGCAAATCAATAAAAGGGCACCTGGACCTGAATTGTTCAACATCCTCAACAACTTCTTTCATGACAACCAACTGAAGTGGGAAGCATGCGTTGCAATCTGCACTGAGGGAGCCCCTTCTACGACCGGGGTGAGAGGGGGTTTAAAATCAAAAGTGCTTGAGATCACACCCCATGTGGAACCTGCATTATACACCGCAACGCTCTTGTGACTCAAAATATGGAGCAAGAACTCTGCGATGTGTTGTACACTGCTGTTAAAATAGTGAACTTTATTAAGGCACAGCCTACAAAATCACGCTTGTTTGCAGCCATTTGTGCTGACATGGGAGCCGAGCACCAGCCCTGTTAAAGCACACCGAGGTTAGATGGCTGTCCCGAAGAATGGTGTTGCAGCGCCTTTATGAACAGAAACGAGGGGAGAATTCCTTTTGGATGTCAAGTACAGTAACGCAGACACACTGTGTGATCAAAGAGGGCTTACACTTCTAGCCTGCCTTGCTGATATTTGATATCAGATATTAAGGAGCCAAAAGCACAATGTTCGACGACCCGCAAAAGCGTTCGAAAGAAAGGTTGAACTGTGGAAAACAAAGATTGAGGCCAGGAGCATCCCATTCTCGTTGTTGAGTAACGCTATCGAGGAGACAGAATCGGACATATCCAGTATTGTTGATCCCATTAGGAATCATTTGACCTCCCTTGGAACCAGTCTGGATTTTTCCAGAAAGCATTGCACCCAGGATGACTAGATTACACAAACATTTCTTGCTGAGGCAGAGACATTCACACATCTTTCAAATGATGTCCAGGAACAACTGATTAAACTGTAGAGTGACAGAACCCTTGAAATGCAATTTAAAAGACTCATAGAGAGTTTTGGTTGAAGGCAGGCTCAGAATACTCAGCTCTGACAAAACACACAATTAAAGTTATTTTGCCATTCGACTCCTCTTACTTGTGTGAAGTCGAATTTTCTGCATTGGCTGTGCTCAAGACGAAATACTGACCGAGACTTGAAGTAGAAGACAACCTCAGACTTTCCATTTTGAAGATTTCTCCACAAATTGACATATTGTCAGCAGAAAAACAGGCACATCCTTCTCATTAAATTGGTAAGTTTGTATCTGTGGCAGGGTAGCCAAAGTGAGGAGACTCAGAGTCAGAAAGTGCAGCAAATAAAATACTTTTAATTAAATAATAATCAACATACAAACAAAAGGGCACGATGGCCAAATAAAAAGACACACAAAACAATAACTAATAAATAACTAGCAAAAACACTGCTGACACTCTCATTCATCACTACTAACATCCTCTCACTCACCACTACTAAACACATCCTCTCATTCACCACCACCACCACCACTACCACCACTACTACTACGACGACTACTATTACTACGACTACTACTCACTACTACTACCACCACACCACTACACACCACACACACACCACACCACACACCCACACACCAACTAACACTCCCAACCACTCTCCTTTAATACAGGTGCCTGGACTAATTGATTAATTAACACCTCATTTGTCCAGGCACATTCCATGCATTCCTCACACAAACTCATTTACTCACAGATCCACCCTGCAGACTCACTCACATGTATTTGGCAGGGAGGAATTTAACCCCCTCCTTGCCGATCCAAAACAAACAATAATATAAATATCAAATTATATGGGCCGGTCAGGCACTCCATCACAATATCCCATACGTTTTAAACCTAAATGTAGTTTTTCTGAAGTTATTTTGTGACGAGCTTTGAATTTGCGTGTGCTGTGGTTATTGTTATGATTAGATATTATTAATATTATTAACTTTATATATAAAGTTTGAATACTACTGCTCTAGCCGAATATTGGGTTAATAGAGAGCCACTGTCCTTTCTATTTTGATCCCTCATCTTTTATTGCTGCTGCATGTCAGAGCAAACTCATAGAATACACTACCTGGTTTTATCATGCTTTATTGCTTTCATTTACAATGACTTTTCTGGGTAGAGGACAAGAGTTAAAGGAAGATTAATCAAGCTTCCTAAATGCTATCCTTGATCATTGATGACCTTCCTGGGTTTGTACATTTTTCTACAGACAGAAATATAACAAAGAGTATTTGCACTGTTAAATGTTTATTATTGGCACACAAAGACCCTATTTCAGTAATCAAACCAGTGGTAGTATTTCACTCTTTGGATCAATTGAATAGACCCATTAGCCCTGCCAGAAAACATTTGCTCACTATGATGAAAGCTTTTTATTGTAATGTTACTTTACATGTGGGATTGACAGTATCGTTTGGAAGTTCAAAGAATCTGGCCTTTCTTATAGTTCTTGGAATTCTATCAGAAATCTAATGAATACTTGACAACTAATTTCATAAATGCCCCTGATAAAATCGATGAATCAATACAGCCACTGAGAGATCCTTTTTTTACGTGTACTGAACTGCATGTCAGCTACTGGGAATAAGAGTACATTTGCCATTTTTGCATATTCATAACATTGACATGCACATGCAGAATGGGTATCACACCCACATAATATCACTTTAAAGGTAGTATCATTTTCAAAGTAATTTTATAAGTCTGAATCAGTTCCATTTTTCTACAGTAAAAACAACCTTTGAGAGTAAAAGATAAAAAAAAAAATGTGTATGCTTTTTAAATAATATTCAGATCAAAGCAAAGTACAATATATGAATATTATTGTGCTAAACAATGGGCAATAATGCAATCTTCTTTCTTTTTACCTGTTTAGAAACATACATTTATTGAAACATGTAAATCACACTGAGGTTTTATAAAAACAACAACGTGGTTGCCCAAATAAAAAGGGTTAGGTCATTATGTACATATCATTACACTACCAATCAAGGATAAGTTAATGTCTTACTATTTTAATTTTTTGTTGTTGCCACTGAATGAAGGGCTTCAATGCAATCATGCAAAAGATGTGGTTTTCCGTTATATTTCTACACAGTTTTGGTTCCTGCTTCCACCTCGACTACATCAGAAATAATCAAAACTTAAAACAATGTGCTTAGTAATGTGCGTCAAGATGTGCTGTGAATGACTTGCAAGAGTAATTTACAATTGAACCAAATAACGCAAGCTCTGTAATTTTATACACAACACGATCATTCTTACATAGCATAAAATATGTGCCATTGTTTGTGTGTGCTGGAAACAAAAAGACAGCTCCAATGATAAATAATGCACTGTAATAAATAGATCATGGGGCCCCCCACTTGTGCCTCTACTCAAACGACACTGTGGTTTGGTCTTTTCCCTTTTTTAAAAAATGAAAGCTCATGTGGAAACTGTTGAGAAATACTTGCGTCTGCACTAGATAACAATATGTACTAAAAAATAGTGGTATGTGCATCAAAAGTGGGTGCACTTTGTGTTGTGTAAATAAATAAAACTTTGTCCAGTTATTTCAGATCAGAAACCTCAGCAATCTTTTATTGGTCTGCAATAGCTTAACAGAGAAATAAAATCAGCCCTCCAAGGGTTACCATTCCAGATCCAAAACAGGCCTCCAGAGATCTGAGATCTGGCTTTAATACTGCAGTATCAATACAATCAGATATTAAAATAACCAATCACAAACAGTACGCACACTAATATATTAACAATGAACCCCTTTTACAAATAATACAATTTAAATACAAAGAATAGGTTGTACAAAGAATACTTTAGTCAAAGTAAATGAACACGTGTTTGTACAGCTATTTTCCATCACCTAGAGTTTTAGAATTGAACATAATTTAGATCTTTTATTTAACATCATGTAATCAAAGAAACTACAAAATAATAATTGCAAAAGTCTACTGGAAGCCAGAATAGTAACACAGTGTTTTTCCACTGTTGTCAGTTTTTTTGTGAAATATATGGAAAACTACAAACTGGAAATTCAATATTTTAATGTAACATTATTCAGCAGATTTCATTTGACTTTATGAAGCAAAATGTTCATTCTATAGGGTGATGCAAACGTTTTGGCCATAGCTGTATACATAAATACATATGTGTTAGGAAAAAATACGTATGTGTGTGTGTGTGTGTGTGTGTGTGTGTGTGTATATATATATATATATATATATATATATATATATATATATATATACATACACACACACACACATTTCAGATTGTAGCTAAGATTGTAAATCTCAATATTGATAAATAATGCATATGATGTTGTATATTCAGTCACCATTAATATAATAATCTGTTTGCTGCATTTACCCATGATCCAACAAGATTGCTTCTTTTCACAGTAACCGACTGCACTGTCAACACATGCCTTTATCATATCTTATGCAATAAGTACAGTACCAACAGTGTTGCAAAAAATAAGATGGCCGTATTTACGTTTGCAAATTTCTCAGCTCACTCTCTTATGTTCACTTCTGGGAATGCGATATTTACATCACTGTTTATATTCCCGACAAGCACTTCGCTGCAATTTAGGCTTCCTTTTTAGCCATATATGTGAACGCAGTTAGGCACCCTAAAACCTCAACTGTGAACGGAAATTTGAGGCGGCCCAGAGACGGCCCAAGGACGGCTCAGTAAGTGTGAACGGGCTCATTATGTTTACTGCGAGATAGGAGTTTGCCATGGAGACAGAGCCTCCCCTCATTTAAAAAAAAAAAAAAAACGCTCCTCCTGGTCCCGAACACTATCTGCCACTGCTGATAACCACGTCTCAGCAGCTAGAATTGCTGTTCATTTAGGAATGTTTTTTCATATATTTTAGCCAATACTTGTAGTTTATTTTATTGAGCATTATTATATTACAATGCTATACTGTGTATATATATATATATATATATATATATATATATATATATATATATATATATATATATATATCAAAGTCTTGCAAAACACAAAAAAATATAATAACACAATTGCAATATCAAACATATACATTTACAGACATTAACAGATATTTTCACAATAACAAACTTTAACTTAATGGTGCTTTGCTTCACATTATCCATGGAGAAAAACAATGTCTTGTTGTATTGTTTTACTATTCCATCATTAGCCACCTCAAAACCAAAAGGTTAAATTCTGTACTTCACTGTGCAGCCTTTCGAGCCAACCTGGAAGTAATTTAATCTTGCTGCTTGCGTATAAAAGTACATATCATTTATAATACCGAAAACTGACATTAAAAATACATTAATAATAATACAAGTAATCACACGCACAAAATTCAATGAACCGCTGATGCATGTGCATATCTCAAAATAATGCAATATCGCTTAATGGAGCATTAAAATAGCACTTAGTACCTAAATGCCAATTAGTGGAATACAATGTTTAAATAATACTTTAGGGTGTTGTGTCTTAACCAAGGGTCCTAGGAATCCATATGCTGCAGAATAACATGGATTTTCAATGCTGTCATGAATTTTTAGTTTTACACTTTGGGCAGAGCAAAAAACATGAAAGCCTTTTTGTTTGTTTGTTTGTTTGTTTGTTTGATAACTAAATCAATACACCTGTCATATATAATAATTTAATTTAGCTTTAAATTTACTTAATCAAGACCGAACAAACGCACTGCCACATCCATGTTGAAACGCAATTGCTGTTCACTTCAGTATCCAGTGCTTTGTTACCACTGAACAAGCTGTTTAAAAACAATAAAAATCACCCCTAAAGATCGGGTCAATGAGTTTGGCAATAGCCATCCAGCTGACAAAGACTAACTCAGAGATGAACTAATATGAATACTACTTGTTTGTTTTTTTTATTACAACTATGTAAAATAGTAGGTTTGTTTGTGTATTGATTGATGGTGAGCTTGTTACTTCCTTAGAATTTGAAAGTGTACCAATACATGTTTCCTGTGTTAACATTTATTATTCAATAGTACTGTTTGTTGTAATGTGACGGGGGGAGGGACTAAATTTTAGCCTTTTATTTTAATCGCGGAATAATGAAGATTTTTATACATTTTTATAGGAGAATTTCGTTTTTTTTTTTTTTTTTTATTGTGGAAAACTAGGATCCCTGGTCTTAACCTTGTACCTAAAAATGAGTATAGCACCATCTACTGGATATTTTACATATAGGAACGCGGGACTGCATCAGAGATGAGGAGTTGGATAAAATGGCTGCCCTACAGTGAGCTTATACACTTCGTGGTGTTTGCCTATGAGACTGACAATAATTGGTATGCATAAGGCTTGTTGTATCTTAATATAAAATACACTTGATTATACTGCATTTGTGTATTTAGCAGTATTAGCAATAAAAACTATGTCTATTATTATTTTTTCTCTTTTTCTCTTGAAAAGTTGAAGAGGCTCTGTCTCCCTTGCCTCCTCTTAGGATCTTCCACTGTCATGCTTTTCTTTCAAAGAATTTCAAGACAGAACACACACTTCAGAGGTCGATCGTTTTCAAGCCCACAAGCAACAAAGCCAAACTGAATGTTACTCGTCATAATTCCTTGGAACAGGTTTCCTTTTTTTTTTTCAAGTGGAGACATGGGATTTGTACTTAGATCGCTAGAACTCCTTCATTTTAAAAACATGTCTATTTTAACAAATCTTTTTGCATTTTTCAATACACACTACCAGCATAACGGAGCAGCGCACTGATGAGGTAACATTCAGTTGGAGCATGTGATAGCTTTCTGGTCAAGAAACAGATTTCTGGGAGTTCATAACATATATTGCAAATTTCAGTCTGGGTTCCGGCCCTCTCATAGCACTGAGACAGCACTTATTCAAGTGGTAAATGATTGTTGTTATCCTCTGACGTGGGGTCACCTTCGGTTCTCATATTACTAGATTTAAGTTCTGCAATCAACACTATTGATCATTGTGTTTGAAATGATTGTCTTAAAAATATGGTGGGATTGTCAGGTAGTGTCCTATCTTGGTTTCGATCTCTCAACCAGGTTTCAATTTGTTAAAATTGAGGAGACTTATTTTTTGTCAAAGGTTACATAAAGAGATTTTGACCGATCAAGGGACTAACTTTATGTCAAACTGTCTACAACAAGTGTATAAATTGTTAAAAATCCATTCTATTAGGACCTCAACCGCAAATGAACAGACTAGTGGATCGGTTCAATCAGACTTTAAAACCGATGCTGAGGCAGTTTGTTAATGAAGAGCAGAAAAAATGGACTAACCTTCTTCCCTACCTCCTTTTTGCAATGAAAGAGGTGCCGCAGAGCTCAACAGGGTTTTCTCCCTTTGAGTTACTGTATGGGAGACAGCCTCATGGTATCCTCGATCTTGTAAGAGAAGGGTAGGAGGACCAAATTGAAAGATATATTACTTTTGTGAGACAGCTTGGGATTGGTCGGTCATTTGGCATAAGAAAATTTAAAACTGACTAAGCAGTGCCAGGAGCAACAGTACAACAAAAATGTAAGAATTTGGACCTGGAGACCTGGAGACAAAGTACAGTTGCTACTTCCCACCTCAGAATCTAAATTATTTGCTAAGAGGCAGAGACCATATGAGGTGACTCTAGCAATTGGTAAAGTAAATTATGAGATTAGACAACCTGATCACTGGAATTAACTCCAAATTTATCATATCAATTTGTTAAAACACTGAAAAGGGAATCCCTGTTTATAGCTACTGATGACTCGGAAGAGTATTTTGGCCCCGGTGTCAATCTACCTAGGGTAATGAATATTCTGATGGAGGAACAGTTACTTGTTTTTTCTGATGTACCTGGTAGAACAAATATTATCGAACATGCTGTTGTAACTCCACCAGGTGTCAGGGTTCGGGAGAGACCGTACTGGATCCTTGAAAGTCGCCTGGCAGATTTCATTAACTCACATTCCATTAACTCACATTTTGTGACCCCCTCTCCCTGCATTGACATTTTCGTCATGACATTCCCCCTTCTGTCATCACTCAAACATCTTTTTTTTTAACACGGGGTAGTTTGATTGAATCAATATTTTAACTACTGTATATTGGCAGGGAACAGTAAGTTATAAGCACAGTGATTGTACTTCAAATTTTTTTTCAAATTAATTAATTTAATTCTTGCCTGTGTATCTTCAAATAAGTAAAGACTTGAAAGCAGTAATCAGCTGTCATGAAGTCTATTCCATCCCCTGTTTAACGTAGTTATGCATATCAATAGCGGAAGGAGTTAATGTCGGGATGGTGTAAAAACTGGAACGAGACAAAACAGCCCAGAACCACATTTTAATTAATAAAATATTTTTTAAAAAACAGCGAAGAAAGTGAGACACACTTGAGAAGAATATTTTAGGGATGACAAGCAATTAATATTGAATTTTATTTGAAAGGGGCCTATGCAGGACAGCACTCCAGAAGAGGTCCCTTATAACAATAACAGAGTGACAAGAAAGATTAAGATACACATTGTACATTAAATTAGATTTGCTTATAACAATTCACTGAAAGTCATTATACTCCCAGTACACATCTTTAGTATTCAGAAAATGTATCCACACAAAGTTTCAAATCAATAAAGAAGCCATATTCAGTTTTGACGACTAGTTTAATCAATATAATCTGCTAATAATAAAACACAAACAGATGTTGAATCAGCCTTACAACCAGCTGATCAACCAGCAGACTGAGAGAAGAAAATAAGTCACCCCTCCTATAATAGGCAAATATATAGAGAAATATATATGTATAATGTAAGCTGGTATGTTAAGGCTTTGACACAAGTTAGCTTTCTCAAGGCTGTTCTCTCCTCAATAGGTGTCATTCCAGCTTGCATTCAGAATGTGTTATACCAGTGTTGTATTTTGTAGGGAAAAGTAAACAGCAACTTAAATGAACAAAACACTAGTATTTGAATGAGAATGTTAGGAAATGATGACTCAGGCTTTGTTTTTTGTCAAAGAGACTCAGACATGTGAAGACCTGTTTGCATGTTATCTCACCCTACTAGGCACAGCCTTGCTATCTCATGCAATAAAAAAGTAAAAAAATAAAAACAAAAGGAGACTGTATTTTAGAAGTAAAATGTGTCACACATATCTCACTGAAGAATACGAGAACGTCTGAAATTGGGTTCCTGCCATTAAACAATTTCTTCATTTGTGTGATTTATAATAAGTTAATGCGTTGTGTGTAGGGTATCTCTTATTGTATAAGAAATGTCATTTTGTCATTGCAAAATGTCTTTCTGGAAATCTAAATAAACCAAGTCATATGCTTTGCAGTTATCCATTGTCAATGTTGCATCCTCAAAAAAAACAAACAGGTTAGCTAAACACGATCTCCCTTTCCTAAAACCATGCTGACTCTCCCAGGTTACTGTTACCATATAGGTAATTTTCCATTTTGGATCTTATTATAGTTTCTATACGTTTACCTTTTTGTGGATTAGTACTACCTTAATAATTCTCCAGTCTGTTGGTACAACCCTGTGTTTCATGAGACTATTGCATGATCTGGGACATCGGACTGGAAAGGGATAAAAAGCACTTCAAATGAGCCCATGTTGTGATATGAGTTTACCAATGGTTCTCTGACCTCTGTTTTAGTTATTCTGTCTTTGTTATTTGAAAAGACTAAATCAAGGCATGCCTCCCCTCTAGTCGGTGCATTGACAAATTGCGTTAGGAAGCAGTCATTTGTCATTTCTACCATTTCAATTTCGGCTGTCATGCTCCCCACCGGGTTTTCCAATTTTATATGGGGGAAGTTGAAATCCCCCATTAGTATGGCTTCTCCTTTGCTACACGCATTTCTAATGTCATTTGTATAACAGATTATTTTGCTCATGTCTGAATTTGGCGGTCTATGGCATGCCCCTATTATTATGCCCTTTGAATTTTTGTCCATTATTCTGACTCATATTGTTTTTTTCTTCCAGATGTAACACCTGAGGTTCAAGACTATTTTTGTTGTACAACGCTACCCCTCCGCCTCTTCTGTCCTGCCTGTCTTTACAGTGTATACCCACTAATATTATATTCATCTCCATCACTCCTTTTGCGATTCAATGCCTTTTAAACCTGTTTTACGTGGGTAACAAAGTTTATGTTAAGCCTATCATACCATAGTTACTTTTAGTTCTAATATGTTGTTTTTGAGACTTCTAGCATTTAGATAAGTACATTTAATGGCTATCTTACCTGAGTTGTTGCCTTTGTTTTGATGGAATCTCCCTTCTGTTTTTTTGTTGATTTCTCCCCCCTTCCTTTCTAGTTTAAATGCTTCTGAACTTTTTTGAGGATCCTTTCTTCAAGTAGATTGGTTCCCTCTTTATTTAAGTGCAGTCGATCCTGCCTATATAGATAGTCCTTGTGTAAAGTGTGGGCCAATGCTCAGGGAAGGTGAACCCTTCCTGCGTGCATCACGATTTCAGCCATGCATTTTGATTATGTATTTCCAGCTGTCCATAAGGTGCCGACAGTATCACAGAAAATATCAGTTTTGGCCTTGTCTTTTAATTTCCTTCCTAGCTCTCTGTTTTGCAAGTATTTTGGTCTGTATCTTCCAATGTTGTTTGTACCTATGTGGACGACTACTACCGGGTCATCTCCTGTTCGTTCTAGGAGCCTGTCCACGTTATCAGTGATGTGCGTGACAAAGGCTCTCGGAAGGCAGCACATGTTGTTGTAAGGGGGTCCAGACTGTACACTGCCACTGCTGTCACGACTTCCCTTTTTTTTGCTGCCTGGCCAGAACTCTTTATGGGGTCCTGGGTGTTGTTCCTTTCGTTCTCTTGATGTTGGTTATGATCTTCTAAATTTTGAAGTGGGTCAAATTTGTTTGATATTTTGACTTCTGGCAGTTGTGTTTGACTACTATTCTTATTTTTCCCATGGCTCTACCTACCTGAACCCAGCTGTTTTGACTCTCTTCTATCTCCCTGGTGGCTTTCTCTCTGTTAGGGGTGCAGACCAGGAATTGGTAGGTGTGACATCTCCTCAAGCTCATGTTGTTCTGTCATTTCCTGTAGCTCCATTTCTAGCATACTTACTCGTTGAAAAAAGTCCTGGATCTTGCAGCACTTTACACGCACTTGGCTTAGCTCTGCTGGGTTTTCTCAGATTTCCCACATCATGCAGGTTTTATAAATTGCTGTCGTGAAGGCCTTGTTAATTTTTTTGTTTTGGTTTTTGTAAGTTTAGTTTAGTTTCTCCAGCTGTCAACCTGCTTTCAAACTGCTTCTAACTGCTCTGTACTTTTCCATGACTACTTCTCCCATGCTGTTGCTGTTGAAACTGCCTGGCTTTTATCTGTGTCTGTTGTGCTGTTAGCCCCTTGTCTGAGAACGGCGCCGAATTTGACCTTGACTGCACCCCCACCTACTTGGTAAATGCATTTTTAATAAAATCCACCTTGTTGCATTGATTTCAATGAACTTATTTACCATGCATTTCACACTAAAAGAGTGAAAATAATTTTTTATTGCCAACATTTTAATGGAGTATTATGGTTGCCTTTTCTATGGGTCAGATGATACACTGGTGGAGTGGTTCAGAATAAACTCTGTTGCTCTGTTTTTATTCCATATTCTTGAAAGAAAGCATTCATTCTATTCCTCTTAAAATGTCACTGTATTTGATGACTACAGCACTGGAGGTATGTTCCTAGGAGTACACCTGTCCTGGATTCACTGGTGCTTGTTTGACTTGACCTGCCCTGTGCTGCACAAAGATTTTAGTTGTGTACAGTATGCTATCATTATTTAAATCCTGCTGGATATTCTAAATAACAAATATCTTGCTGGTATCCTGTTGGGAATGGGAACACTGATATTTACTTGTACCTTGTTCTCCAGCTTGAGTGAAGTTATAGTATCAATACTGCATATTTGTGGGTAGTAAGTTATCCGCCTATACAATGTAACCACATGTAATTAACTAATACTGATACTACTCATATCTGGATTCGCCCGGTGTTAAAATTAAGATTTTAAGATTTGGTATTTTACTAGTATTTAGCAGTTGATTTACCCTGACTATTAGTTCTGGGTGTAGCCCCTCTGCGCATCTTTTGAAATCTGTTTTTCCGCAGTAACCCTAATCAGCCACTAGAGGAGCTAACTCAGTTCTAAATGTCGACTGCAACTACATTATTTATTTAACTCACTTAATTCACTGCTCTTCCTTGAACCAGCATATAAGGTTGTAGAACCAGCATGAGCACCCAAAAACCTGTACAGCCACCTGTGACCAGCTTTAACCCCTTATCGATTCTGTGACCATTTGGTAACTGCTCATTTAATGTTATACAATAGACTTAGCCAATGCTTGGTATGTTAGTAATAAAAGCAAAATGAGCATTGGCCAATGCTGGAATTTGTACAAAAGGCAATTACTGTATGTCGTGCCAACATGCGTTGTGTTCTCAATTCCAACTTTCAAGTTGCATTACTAGATGACATCTATGCATAGTAACAAGCAAAGCTCTTACTGTGCTCTAGTAAAACCTGGACTGGATCACAAAGACCACATGGACCTAGTTTTTGCTACATTGCGTTCATTAATATCTACTTACATACAGCTGAGTTAATGATTACAATTAAATCTCATTATTTTAGTCCACTTTTGTTACAGTTGTTGTGTCAGTGGCATAATTAGTATGCTTGATAAATACTGCATTTGTGAAAATCACCCAAGCAAGTGAACATTTCAACACTGCTAGCAAAGGTTGCACTAATTAAATAGAAACTAAGTGATAAGGTCTAAAGGAGATGAATGTATAGAGCATAATATAGACATGCAGTTCCTATGCAACAGCCACACACTAGGCTAAACAACAGGATGTAGAACATGTCCGACCTTGGAGAGAGATAAAAGAGCACTGTAATACAATAACTACATGTGCAAAAACAGCATGTTACAATGCAGTAAGCATTCCCAAACAAGACACTTCACTGTGTTTAAACTTTTCATTACTGCTGTAAAAGTTTAGTTTTTACAATTCCAAGTCTATTATAACTTTAGTACCTGTTATACACACAAAGTACGTGAAAAGCACTGACTTCATAATTAAATGACTACGAATGTATTTGTTTACTAAGATTTGCTTATATTTCTAAAATGGTAGCCAATTTGGATACTTGTACACATTCCCAAGACTAACATGGGAGTTTTATAATATGTAGTGGGTATTGTTGTACCAGACAGTAGAACAATAGGAATGACTGGGTTGAATTGTGAATTAAACAATCCTGGTAAATTTGCATACCGTTTCTGCAATTATACAATGCATTTACCATAGTTTACCGTAGTTTCACTGTGCTTTATTACACTTTCCTTTGCTTTTACTATGGTAAACTTTTATTGGGAAACACTAATAGATACTGTTTACATGAAGGTGACATTCTATTCACAGACATAAAAGCTGTCCGAAACCCAGCCTTGAAAACATGTCTGCATGGGCCAGGTAAAATAAAAAATGGATTTGAAAGGCTTCAGATTGCTTCTGATTGTGTTTGGCTGATAAAGAGTGTGCCTCATCTCTGTTCACATTCATTATAAAAACATTTTTGTGATGGATACATTTTTATCTTGTTTACACAGAATTGAAATAAATAATGGAGAATTCAATGGTGGCTCTGGAGCTTGCTGGCAATGAGATGAAGAGATGATTGTGCAGTTGCTGTGATTGTGACCCCACAGTGAAAAATAAATCCCTTGTTACATTGAAAACCAAACAAAAAATTAATACTATATACAGCTTTTTCATCAGCGCTGTTGAAAAGGCACTTTGATTAATGTGTACTTAACAATTCCCTTTCATGAATTCTTCCACGAAATGCATTTAGACATATTACGTTCATTTGGATTAAACAACTCGGGTAGCTTCTTGGCCAAGGTCCAGTATCTGAAACAAACAGCTCTCCTTCTCTCGCCGAGCGTGCAATGATCAAAGAAGATAAGTCATACTTCTGAACAGTAGCCCTGAAAAATCAGTTTTCTAGTCATGAACAAGTTCTCTTGCTCATTATATACGAGGTTTGGCTCTCTCCAAGCAGCATTCTTCTCTTGTTTTATTTGAATTCTATTATATGTTATATAAAAAAAACAATACACTGCACAGAATGGGTGATTTTTCAATGTGGCATTTGTTGCAACAGTATGCTTTTTTAATTTAGTTTGTTTTGTTTAATTGTTTTATTGCATTTTCACTACGATATAACAATAACAATCAATAGCAGCTGAAAACCAAGCTTATCTCAAGAAAGAAAAGCAAAGAGAAAGGAGAAAAAGGGAGAAAGAGAAGAAAGAGAGAAAGTCATGCTTTTCAATGATTTTTAAGATTATGGGATTGGAGTCAGCCTGAGTTGGTCAACATACAATAAAAAAAAAAGGTTGCCATAACTTGAAAACATTTTCCCTAGACCCCCACAGAATGTATTTGATTTTTTTTCCAATTTCAGTAAAGACCCCTGTGGCAGAGCAAAGCTCTGCCCTTTTTAAATTGGCAGGGATGGGGTTAATTCCCTCTACCTGCCTGGGTTTATTATGTTCAGGTGGCTGGGGTTGATTAGTTGATTAGGTTAATTAACAATCAATCAGAGCCCAGCCACCTGACATAAAAGGAGGCCTCTGCTTCTCATCTGGGAGAGGGAGCTGAGGAAGCAGGTTGGTTTTCTGGTTGTTTGGAAAGTTTGAATCCAGTGAAGGCATTGCCCAGCCTGGAAATTGTTATTTTTGTAAATTTTGCTTTTTTCTTTCATTTTGTGTTTAAATTGCTTTGTTTTGGCCCTTGAGCCCTTTCATTTTTGTTTTTATTTATAATAAAATAGTTATTTTTTTGAACTGCAGTCTGTCTCTGGGCCTCTTTCCACTTGCCAGCCTACCACAACCCCTAACCCAATGTACATGGGGTAGCGTCAGCAAGTATCTAGACCATCAAAATCAGACATCTTGCCAACAAAGTGATAAAGGCAAGTGTCAGATTATAACTTTGTTAAGAGAGTATCACTGGGCCAAAGAGAGCTGTAAGTAGGGAAGTATCAATGAGTACTTTAAGAGCTTTAGAGATTGTCTCAAAAACAGATGGTCATAACAAAGCCAGACTGGGACAGGTCCAGTACATATGTATGAGTGAGACAGTTTCTTGTTTGCACCTGTCACAGATGGGGTCTATATCTTGGTAGATTTTAGCCAATCTAACTTTCGAAACAGATGTACACAATGTACAATTGTGTAAATTGCATTAGCCCATGTCAGGCACAAATTGATGAGGAGTGTATTCTACTAAGAATGGATTCCCACACTTCATCCAGAAACTCAAGGCCTATATCCTGCTCCCAAGCAGTTTTTATTGATTATAGGGACAGACAGTTCAAAGACAGAATAATGCTGTACATTTTTTTATATGATGCCTCTACAACCATGATTGAAATTAAGCAAAGGATCAATATGGGATTCAGGAGGGAGCTATGGAAAACTAGAGGTCTTATTTCATGCAAAGTTGTGAATTTGAAGGTAATGAATTAATTTATTTTGTAGTAGGTCAAATGTTTGAGGGAGTTGTTCAAAGGAAGCAAAGGTACCTTCAATATATAGGTCTTTTAGACAACAAGCCCCATTTTGGTAACAGACGTTAAAGGCCGCGTCTTTTAAGATGGAAATAAGTGATTGGCTTTGGTTGGCGCAGACCGACGTGCCTAAGAAATTGACTCCAGGTTCAAAGACAGTGAATAACTAGTGGGTGAGTACTGTTTTGAAATGGGGAAGGGAGGAACACAATAGGGTCTTCATGCTGGGGGTAAAATTGTAACCAGTACAAAATATTACGAATGTTGGCTGCCCAGTAGTGAAGCTGGAAGTAGACCTTGGCTTTAGTATCTGAAGACAAAATTGATAGAATAGACCAACGTGTCAAGTCAAGCTTAGTATGCTCAAACAGAGAGATAAAGTTAGTCTAAGTTTTTTAAAGGAGTGGTTGACCTAAATCCCCAAATAGCTAAAGCTCTCATGAGCAATTTTCAACACAAATTTATTAAGGGATATGTGTACTGATGTGGAATTAACTGGGAAATGTTCGCTTTTGTGTAAATTTAGTTTATATCCTGAGCATTTTCCAAACTGTTCTAGTGGAGAGGGTGTGAGAGAGGGAGGAAACAGGATCAGAGATGTATAATAGGGAAATCTTTTGTTCCCACTCTCCCCAAACTATCCCCTGAATATCACAGTTAATAAGGACAACATCAAGCTGTCACAACAGATAGACAGTCCATTTCTACATACAGATAGTTTTTGATACTGGTTTAGCTGAATAGTTATCAGTTTACTCATTCAATAATACCTTCAATTCAAGAAACAAGGGAAAAAACAAAGTGATGTTACCCACCCCACCCCCTAGCCCCAGTGTTTTTGCCAGTTGTTGCTTCATGTGATATCATGATCTGGCTGCTTTGTCTGACCCATTTTGCCTGCCAGCCGCTGCACTGCAGTTACACTGAAATTAGTTCATTCTAAGTCACTGGGTTTTTACTTTCAGCCAAAGTAAAGCCTTAAAAAGCAAACCTTTCTGTACCCTTATGGAAGTACAGATGCCACACACATCTACTGTGTATCCACTCTTTATCAATAAAGCCCCTTTTAATAATCGTTGCTAGACCGTCACGTATTATAATGTGCAGATCTCTCTCTTTCAGTCCAGATCTTCGTGTTCAGACTGGTAAGCGTGTCCCACTGTTCACATCAGCCTTCCTGTTTCTAAATACCAATTAGAATAAGACAAAGTCATGTCAGGTCAACTGTATACCCTGTTGAAAATAAGAGAATTAAACAAAAAGCTAGATTGAGCAGATGCACAAGGTTGAAAACACAGCTCCAAGGGTTTTCCTAGAAACACAGTAATATGCGTTCCTGGAGTAAACAAAGCATTAAAACACCATGAAGTGTCGAGCAGTTTGACTTACAGTAGAGTGCTTTTAGAGAGCGCTACACTGGATGATGCCTGCCAGAGCTATATGACAAAGGCACATGAACAAACTTTACTATTGTATGAGTAATGTGCTTGAGGGAAGGGTGGTGGTGCTCCTTGGCTCAATCTCTGCGACAGTTTGGCCTGCTTTTTAGCAGAGTAAGTTGTTTGACAAGTTTTCCACAAGAGCAAGAACTACAAGCCCATTAAAAAATAAGTATGCATCTCCGCAACTCTGATGTTATTATATTTGATTATTTACTAAAAACATAAAATTCTGATTAAGAAAATTGCAATGCATTTTCTTTCTCAGTTGTTTTAGTTTTTGATTGTTATTTGATATCTCTCACTCGGAGGATCTTCAGATGGGGACGACTGTTAATATTGCGCCTGCACATTGCTAAATGGAAAAGGACTCTACCTGAATTTTATAGCCTTTGAAAATAATCGTACACTGAAATTATCTAAAAAAATATAAAGAAGTAATACTTTTGGAATCACTACACCATATAATTTCTCGGTCATGTCCTAGAATAACCCTGATCCATCCTGTAATGCACGGTTGGGGAACCTTTTCCTATCGCAGGCCATTGACACGTGATACAATCAATCGCGGGTCACACAAAAGTAAAAACCAACTTCATTTAATTAAAAACAGCGCAGAAATAGAGACTATTTTTAGACAAAGTGACTAAAAGTGTGCAGGTGCAGGAGTGATGCGGTGATCAACAAAAGGCAGACAAGAAGAATCCAAAGTGCAAGGAGGTTTATTTTTATAATCCTGGTCTGGTGACCGTAAATAATAATCCCAGGCAATACACATGTTCTAAATAAAGGGTTTTCAGTCCCAAATAATAAACACAGTAAATTACACACACAATACACAAACACAGCCACCAGTCCTGGGTGCGTGCTGTAGTGCTTGTGGTGCAAATACAATTTATATCGTGATACAGGTAAAGTGATGTCCGGGTTAGTGCTGGCATCAGGCGAAAGCTCCAGAACGCGTTAGCCGTCTACTAATAAATAACAAGTAACAAATTAGAGACAAACAATACACTCACGTTACGATAGATTAATATTAAATATATATATATATATATATATAAATATATATATATATATTTGTCCATGTTCCAGATCATGTCGCTCCATCCCCTAGGAGGCTGTGTGGTCTAGAGGTTAAAGAAAAAGCCTTGTAACCAGGCAGTCAGTCCCCGGTTCAAATCCCAGCTCAGCCACTGACTCATTGTGTGACCCTGAGCAAGTCACTTAACATCCTTATGCTCTGTCTTTCAGGTGAGACGTTGTTGTAAGTGACTCTGCAGCTGATGCATAGTTTACACACCCTAGTCTCATATATTGTAAAGTGCTTTGTGATGGTGGTTCACTATGAAAGGAGCTAATTAAAGATGACTATTATTTGTACTGTCACTCATGACCCCTTGGTAAATGATTGCAACCATGGCTGCCACATCTTTTCCCTTCCGGGTTGATGAGTTAGTGCACCGAAGCTCTGCCCCCTTTCTACATGACCAATTTCTTTTTAACCCTGTGAATGAATTGTCAGGCAATCCAGTCCAGGGTACTCTCTTCTCATAGGTCAGGGGGGAGATTTACCACCAGGAGTCATTCTATTTCTGTCACACTAACTCACATGCTTTTTGACCTGTTAGTGTGAGGTTGCTTTTCCTTGGGGAGCATTGTGCATCTGTGATTAGAAATTGTGATTCCGAACTCTGTTGTAGATTTCAACAAAGATATTTTATTACATACAGAACAGCAACTGGGTGCCCTATTTTCCTTAAGCACAAGTCATAATAAAATTAAAGATTGATAGACATGCTTGTAATAATATAGCCTCCCATATGTCATTACCCCCTTCTTCTTAAAAAAGACAATTACATACTGATGCAAGTTTCACAAGCCTCCTATCAACCAATAATATCATTGACCACATTAACGCAACTTCAAAACATCCTAAGGTGTTTCACTCACAAGGAAATAAAACAAAAGTTGAAAAAGGAGGAAGAGAGCAGAATAAATAAGTAAGCCTTTTGCCTATTTCCTTTGAAATTTAAACTGGGAAAGGATGTTTAGCCAAAAGTGTCATTTCCCAAAAAACACAGGGTAGAATGGAATCGCCTTTCAAGTTGTCATAAAATTTAGGTTACATTAAAAACTTCCCCGCCATCTGGCTGCTTCACTTAATATTAAACCCAAATTGTCTTCAAATTAGCTTAGTCTATGAAATCTATCTTTTTTTTAAACTATCCAGTTTCTCTAAAGTATATGTTTATCCAGCACTATGATTCAAGGTCTTTGAATAGCTAATTAAATTGGTAGCTATTTAATCTCTTTTAATAAAGTTAATGCTTAAAACTACTAGACATCACGCTGTTCAGTCGTATGGACTGTGTGCACAGATTCTCTTGGTGAATGATGCAGTGACACACTATCAACTTACTTGAATAAAGACTAAGGTGATTCATTTCTTTCTTGATCAGGCCAACAAGTCAATTTTGTGATCCAACCACAGCTGGGGCACCATCAGTAGCAAGACCACTTTTCAAATGATGATTGGAAACTGTGGACTGCTGACATAACCTTTTCAAAAACATCTTCACCTCTTGTGGTGCCATGTATTGCTATTAAAGAGAGTAAATCCTCTCACATCTCAAAATTGGGTGTGATTCCATGCAGAAAAATAGACAGCTGGGCTGTATTTGTTATGTCTGTAGTCTCAGCAATAGATAGAGAGAACTCAAAATCAGCCGCAAAATCTTTGAGACATTTCAATATTCTAAGCCATATCATGAATTGGATCCAACACTGTCCTATGAGATAAGCTCATACTCTCAAATAATTACATAAATAATTACCAGAGCTATAAAGGAGGTGGTCATAACTCCTTAAAAACTCTCCCTCTGTATGAGGTTTAAGTTTTTTTGCAACGGGCTCACACACAGCATAGCTTGCTTCCACAATGCTGTCCAGTTCTTTTCTTGGTTTTGTAAAGATGGCATGCTGTGCATTCAAATTTTTAAAAAAATGTTTTAATTTTATCCGCGTGCAGTTGTCCTTGAAATTCTTCTTATTTGTTGTGCTTTGTGTTCTAGTGGCACTCTAGGGTTGCTTTTTTTCATTACAGAAATTGCTTCACCACAAATCAGGCACACAGGCTTGCATTTCACTTCCAACAAACTTTTCTTCGTTTGTTTGTAGTAGCCACTACCCCCACCCCCCAAAAAATGTTTATACAGCTGTGTTTTTTACAGTACTTGAAGCTACCCACGATACAACTGTAACTCACAACATGGATGTTCAGGCTTGTGGAATGTGGTGCACGTGGCCCGTGAAAGGAAATTACACTGCCTAGCAACCCCACAATGGGCTAGTTATTCTAAAATTACAAATCTTATTGCCAAATATCTAACCTACCACCCCACCACTCACAGCCCTGAATGAGTAACGCTGAGGACGGACTGCATGCGATATCTATGTGCTATAAAAAATAAAATTAAATGCAAAGACTAAGTGTTATTCTCATATATTTACAAATTTTTGCAGTGGGCCGGATTAAATTAGACTGTGGCCCTTAGGTTCCCCACCCCTGCTGTAATGACTGTAATAACAAGAAACCCTTTAGCAAAGCACTGTGGACAGGTCTTTACTGTGTGCTGTTTCTGTCTGACTGCATGTCACTGCTGTGCACTAACCTTCTTGGAAAAAACGATGTAACCTCATACCAGATTTTAAATAAATGAAATTGTGGTTGTGTGACAGGAAGGCGTTGCGGTGACGTCAGGCCAGAAGGAGGAACTGAAAACACACAGGTCATGTAACTGCAGTGAAAAAGAGAGATGTGGTGCGCCGTTTTATTTTTAACACAAAAATAAATAAAAGGTTGAACAAAAATAAACACTGCTAAAAGAGCAGAAAATAAAAGTTTTAAATAAAACAAATCACAAACACAAAATACAAATATAGGTAAGGCTGGGTGATCACCTTCACTGTTCCTATATCTTTTTAAATGACTCAAACTCTTTGCTCGCTCTCATTCCTCCTCTGAACACCCACCCCGAAAGTACAGAGAGCTGCAGTTATTTATACAGGTGACCATAATTAAAACTTCTGCACAAGTTTTAATTAATGTGGATGGGCTGCAAAAACAAAACATAGGGCCCCGCCGTCTTTTACAATAAATACATTTTCAAAAACAATAACAAAACAAAACGCACGGCTACGCCTTCATATATACAAAAACAAAATAAACACAATACAATAAACAAATACAAAATAACACAGGGGCGGAGGGGGAGACCCTGTTCTAAAAATAAATACTGTACAGGGCTGCTCGCCCTGTTACAGGTTGAAATAATGATGGTATACAAACTGCAATCATGTGAGCTACACTACAAAAGGAAACACAGAGGAGATACAGTACCTCTCACAATAGTCCAAAACACAGACCTGACTCTGATCACCTGCTGGAAATAAATAGTTTCCCACCGCTAAAAACTTGCATTTAGATAATGTGAAATAAAAGAAAGGTTTCAAATTTTGATCATGCTTGCTCTGCATTACCAAAAACCAATGGTACAGTAAGACTAAATCATCATTTTAAATTATCTGCCACATAAGCACTAACAAGCACTAACAATTGAATATACTGTACATTACTAGTGCTAGCATAAAGCCAGGGAACATCATTTAGATAATCTCTTTCTAGATGAGAGATGAGTTTTGATGTTACACTATCATTTATCTTGCCTTTGATTCTCTTTGTGTGACCTTTCCAGACAGTCTGGCAGTATCACTCTCATGTGTTGGGGCCCTGGGACCATTTGAGGGCAAGATTGATAAAGTCCGCGTTTGAGCTTCATCGATCATGTTATTATAGGAGTAAATCAAAGCAGTTAAACCTGGCTTTTCAAGGATCTGAAGGTCAAATAGTAAATAGAGATAAATAAATAAATATAAGCCTCTGCTCTAACTAGAGCATTGGGTTCACCTTGGTTCACCCCACGTCTATCAATGGACAAGTTGTGAATAACTATACAAGCACTAATTATTCAACTGAGCTAGAGTAATGTTGTATGATGCATGCTGGCCTGGATTCTGTATAGAAGCTCACTTTAGGATGCATGGATGCCGGTTCACTTCCAGCCACCCTAAGTGAAAGTTTGAAGGTTAAGATAAACAGTACAAAATGGAATGTACACAAGAACAGCTTGCCTTGCCATACTTTCTTTTAGTCACTCTGTGGCAAGGGTGAAATTCTATCAGTACTCACAGGTACTCTATACTGGGACTTATTTTGATGCCAGTACTGAGTACCAGGACTTATCTAGTCTGCTTTTCATCCAAAGCGGATGCATTCCATTCACTCATAGTCCACTACCACAACGTTTCACAAATGTGCTTTCATTTAGCATAGTACGTGCTGCTTGCATTTTGTTTCCTCACACTGTTTGTTAGCTGCTATTGGCCATCATTAACGTCAGTATAATCACTGCATGTGTTGATTGGCCGAGCTTTCATTCTGATCAGATTTGATTTTGCCATGTGTCACAAATCTCCGCCCATTTCACTCTGTTTCCGTGTTCATTCGTTGATCAACAAGAGAAGAACTTAGCAGTGCAATGTCAAAAGAGGATGTGGAGTAATTACACTATGTAACACAATTTTTGTTCCTGGGTAGTAAGTGTTATTTCCTAATTGCTTATGCCTCAAAAGTATAGAAAATGGCTATTATTCCCCACAAACTTTGCTTTTGTGACCAGGACAGTGATATTTTGAAATTTACCTATTTCCAATGAGAAAACGAGCGAATTTGTGTCTTTTCGTTCACATAAAGTCAGAAAAAAACAACATATGAATCCAAATTAACATGTATTTATACTAAAGTAATACAAAAATGACTACAAAAGATTTAGAAGTGAGTAGTTTTTCGAGATTTACGATTATACTGTAAATCACTTTCACGAATCAGCCCCCAAATGTAGTCTCCCATCATGTTCTCGTTATACTGTCCTTGGTAGCGGCATTCAAAGTCCAGTATATCCTGGTGGAAGCGCTCGCCTTGCTCCTCCGAGTACGCTCCCATGTTCTCCTTGAATTTATCAAGATGAGCATCAAGGATATGGACTTTGAGGGACATCCTACAACCCATTGTGCCGTAGTTCTTCACCAGAGTCTCAACCAGCTCCACATAGTTTTCGGCCTTGTGATTGGCCAGGAAGCCCCGAACCACTGTGACAAAGCTGTTCCAAGCCACTTTCTCCTTACTAGTGAGCTTCTTGGGGAATTCATTGCACTCCAGGATCTTCTTTATCTGTAGTCCGACGAAGACACCGGCTCTGACCTTTGCCTCAGACAGCTTAGGGAAGAAGTCTTGAAGGTACTTGAAGGCTGCCGACTCCTTATCTAGAGCTCTGACAAATTGTTTCATAAGGCCCAATTTGATGTGCAGTGGTGGCATCAGCACCTTCCGGGGGTTCACCAGTGGCTCCCACTTGACGTTGTTCCTCCCCACAGAGAACTCGGTCCACTGTGGCCAGTCCCGCCTGTGGTAGTGCGCCTTGGTGTCCCTGCTGTCCCAAAGTCAAAGATAGCAGGGAAACTTGGTAAAACCCCCTTGGAGACTGTCACAGAGACTGCCGAAGTGGGCGGTGTCAGAACCAGGAAAGGTAATGCAATACACAAAACACAGGACGGATGAAATGAAGTGATGAAGACGCCTGTTGGCGCCGGTTTAATACAAAATAAAAGGTTTACACAAACACGAAAAACACAGGACACGGCACTCTACGCCAAAATAAATAGACAAACGAAAACAGACTAAACTTAACAAAACGGTGCACGGACAGACACTGACAAACACGGTGAGCAGATACTTTGTTATTATTATTACTTTACTTATTTCCTCCGTCTCCAATCCCGTTCTCCGCTCACCGAACACCCAACCCCAGTATGTGACAACGTGCATCTATATATACTATTGTGGGATTCAATTACCAATTAATTATTCACTTGAATCCCAGCACGTGAATTAATAAAGTGCAATTCCCCGTGCTCACATATTACTACATTTTACTTGCACGTGAAGTGCTGTGCAATCCTCGTGCCTAAATACACATATACATTTTAAACACTCGTGTTACACAGACCCGTTTATATCCCGTGTACCAATGTCTATACACCAACATTTAAACACACCACACGCAACACATAACAGATAATATACACAGGGGCGGGCACTTTGTTACATATACCCCCTCCTGTGCAAAGCACACATGGCCTCAATGGCCACCTCCCCCCTTAAAAGCCCAAAAGTCCCGCCCAAAGTCCTTGGCCAGGACCAGAGGCTTCCAGGGGCCCACAGGTCGTAATGCTGTCAGCAGGGTAGCATTCTCCTGCCAGGGTAGTCCTAGCAGCGGAAAGGCTGCTTGGGGTGTGGTCTCCTGACCTTCCCCCTCCTTCGGCGCCGGCAGCTCCCCTTGGTGGGGCTTCAACCACCGTTCTTCCTGCAGGGAAGAAACTGCAGAGGGAGCAGGTCTCCGGACCTCCCCCACGATCTCCGGCGGAGAAACTGCTGCTGGGGTTGGCGGTCTCCAGACCTCCTCCCCCTCCTCCGGCAGCGAAACTGCTGCTGGGGTTGGCGGTCTCCAGACCTCCTCCCCCTCCTCCGGCAGCGAAACTGCTGCTGGGGTTGGCGGTCTCCAGACCTCCTCCCCCTCCTCCGGCAGCGAAACTGCTGCTGGGGTTGGCGGTCTCCAGACCTCCTCCCCCTCCTCTGGCAGCGAAACTGCTGCTGGGGTTGGCGGTCTCCAGACCTCCTCCCCCTCCTCCGGCAGCGAAACTGCTGCTGGGGTTGGCGGTCTCCAGACCTCCTCCCCCTTCTTCGTGGCCGGCAGCTCCCCTTCGTGGGGTTCCGGCCACAGTACTTCCGGCTGTGATGCGGAGCGGCGGGCAACCCCAGGCGATGCAGAGCGGCGGGCAACCCCAGGCGATGCAGAGCGGCGGGCAACCCCAGGCGATGCAGAGCGGCGGGCAACCCCAGGCGATGCAGAGCGGCGGGCAACCCCAGGCGATGCAGAGCGGCGGGCAACCCCAGGCGATGCAGAGCGGCGGGCAACCCCAGGCGATGCAGAGCGGCGGGCAACCCCAGGCGATGCAGCGAGGCATCCTTGGGCGAAGCGAGGCTGGCATCCTTGGGCGAAGCGAGGCTGGCATCCTTGGGCGAAGCGAGGCTGGCATCCTTGGGCGAAGCGAGGCTGGCATCCTTGGGCGAAGCGAGGCTGGCATCCTTGGGCGAAGCGAGGCTGGCATCCTTGGGCGAAGCGAGGCTGGCATCCCTGGGCGAAGCGAGGCTGGCAGTCAGGACAAGCTGGGGTGCGGGTGTTGGCCCTCTTTTCGGCCACTGCAGCCGGGAGGTTCTTCCCCGTGCTTCCCTCAGCAGCCTATGCAAGGGCTGCTGAGGACCGCCAGCATCTAGTCCTGGCCCTTCTGGTGCAGGGAGAGGCAGCTCCTGCTCCTCTCCCCCTGATGGAGGTGGAGGCAGAGGAAGCTCCAGCTCCTCTCCTCGTGATGGTGGGGGAAGTGATACCAGCAGGCATTCACCCTCTGCTGGTGGGGGAAGTGATACCAGCAGGCATTCACCCTCTGCTGGTGGGGGAAGTGATACCAGCAGGCATTCACCCTCTGCTGGTGGGGGAAGTGATACCAGCAGGCATTCACCCTCTGCTGGTGGACAGGGACCCAGCAGGCATTCACCCTCTGCTGGTGGGGGAAGTGATACCAGCAGGCATTCACCCTCTGCTGGTGGGGGAAGTGATACCAGCAGGCATTCACCCTCTGCTGGTGGGGGAAGTGATACCAGCAGGCATTCACCCTCTGCTGGTGGGGGAAGTGATACCAGCAGGCATTCACCCTCTGCTGGTGGACAGGGACCCAGCAGGCATTCACCCTCTGCTGGTGGACAGGGACCCAGCAGGCATTCACCCTCTGCTGGTGGGGGAAGTGATACCAGCAGGCATTCACCCTCTGCTGGTGGGGGAAGTGATACCAGCAGGCATTCACCCTCTGCTGGTGGACAGGGACCCAGCAGGCATTCACCCTCTGCTGGTGGCGGAGGCAGAGGCAGCTCCTGCTGCTCTCCCCCTGCCGGTGGAGGTGGCGGAGGCAGAGGCAGCTCCTGCTGCTCTCCCCCTGCCGGTGGAGGTGGCGGAGGCAGAGGCAGCTCCTGCTGCTCTGCCCCTGCCGGTGGAGGTGGCGGAGGCAGAGGCAGCTCCTGCTGCTCTCCCCCTGCCGGTGGAGGTGGCGGAGGCAGAGGCAGCTCCTGCTGCTCTCCCCCTGCCGGTGGAGGTGGCGGAGGCAGAGGCAGCTCCTGCTGCTCTGCTCCTGCCGGTGGAGGTGGCGGAGGCAGAGGCAGCTCCTGCTGCTCTCCCCCTGCCGGTGGAGGTGGCGGAGGCAGAGGCAGCTCCTGCTGCTCTGCTCCTGCCGGTGGAGGTGGCGGAGGCAGAGGCAGCTCCTGCTGCTCTGCTCCTGCCCATGGAGGTAGGAGCGGCGTGTAGTCTCCTGGTGGTGGAGGTGGGAGCGGTGTGTAGTCTCCCCTTGTTACAGGGGACTGGTGCGGCTCTCCCTCACTTGCAGGGGACTGGTGCGGCTCTTCCTCCCTTGCAGGAGACTGGTGCGGCTGTGGAGACAGCGGTGGGACCTCTGCCTTCCTCTTCCCCTTTCCCCTTCTCTGCCACCTCCTCACCTTCCTCTCCTGCGGCAGTTCCTCCTCTCCCTCCTGGTAGGGGCAGCGGAAGGGACAATTGGCAAAGAGATGGTCCTGGTTGCAGAGGAGGCACCCCGGCAAGGACTGGTTACATCGCCGGGGATGTCTGGCCCTTAGGCGGCACTCCTCCTCCCTGTCCCTCACCTCTTTATCCTCTTTCCTGCTTCTCCCCATTTCTTTCTTTTTTTTTTTTTTTGTAATCCAAAGACGCCCCTTTTTTTTTTTTTTTTTTTTCCCCCACAAAAAAAAAAAAACCTCTCCTGGTCTGACGCTTGGAGGCGCTGTTATCCCACTTCAGGACACCACGTGTCACAGAGACGGCCGAAGTGGGCGGCGTCAGAACCAGGAAAGGTAATGCAATACACAAAACACAGGACGGATGAAATGAAGTGATGAAGACGCCTGTTGGCGCCGGTTTAATACAAAATAAAAGGTTTACACAAACACGAAAAACACAGGACACGGCACTCTACGCCAAAATAAATAGACAAACGATATATCCCGTGTACCAATGACTATACACCAACATTTAAACACACCACACGCAACACATAACAGATAATATACACAGGGGCGGGCATACAGAGACCCATCAGGAATGCCACCATTTTGAAGTCTCCTATGACCTCCCAGCCGTACTCATCATACTTCAAGGCGTCCAGCAAGGTCTTGATGCTGTTGTAATCCTCTTTGAGGTGCACCGAGTGAGCCAGGGGAAGAGATGGGTACTTGTTACCATTATGGAGCAGCATGGCTTTGAGGCTCCTGGATGAGCTGTCAATGAAGAGGCGCCACTCATTCTGGTTACAGGCGATTCCGATTGCCTCGAACAGACTGGTCACATTGTGGCAGAAGCAGAGCCCATCTTGACGGGTGAAGAAGCTGGAAAAAGGTTGGTGACGCTTCCTCTGATCTGCGACTTGCACACTTTCATCCAACAAGTTCCATTGCTTGAGCCTAGACATCAAAAGCTCGGCATTGGACTTGGTGAGACCAAGATCTCTAATCAAGTCGTTCAGGTCTTTTTGGTTGGGGTAGTATGGGTTTCTCTCCTCAGCTCCATGAAATTGTCATCTGGATCTACAACGTCTTCCTCGCTCTCTGACTTTCTGGTCTCTTCTAAAGACGACTGCTCTCTCTCCGGAGGAGTGGGTACGGGGAGCTCATGGCAGTGTGGCACCGGGGCGATGGATGAAGGAAGGTCCGGATACGTGATAGCAGGTGCATTCTTGCCAGTTCGACCTTTGGAAGGGTCCACCATGCAGAAGTAGCAGTAGCTTGAGTGGTCAGTGGGTTCCCACCAAATTCTTGGGATAGCGAACTTCATGGCTCTCTTTTCCCCTCTGTACCATCCTACAAAAATACATTTATTTCACCCATGACTAATGTGTAAGAGATTCTTACAACATTTTTCATATATGATATATTTTTTCAATAACATTGAAAATTGTAAAACATTTTAAAATTAAAAACTTTTACAATTTTAAAAATTTTAACACATTTTATAACATAAAATTCCGAGCAACAATTGTCCATCTTACTTTCCAGAGTTTTTTTGCAGTGCTCGCAGGTGAAATGAGGTGCCCAGGGTTTGTCTTGATCTCTGACAGGCATGCTGAAATATGCCTTGTAGGCCTCACACATCTTAGCAGATGCTTCCACAGAGTACTTTTTCACTCTTGTCTTGATAAATTGGCCGCAGACATAGCAAAATGCGTCTGCCGGATGCCTGCAGCCTCCTGATGCCATCTCAGAAAAATGCAGATATGTATCCACTTAGGTAGCTGGAACTAAACTGAACTGGGGGGCTTAAGGCCCCTGTATTTATACTACTATTTATATTACTGGAAAGTTCTAGAAGTTACTCCAAGTTTACTCAGCACTGAATCTATCTGGAATGTTCTGGAAAATAGGTACATTTCAAAATATCACTGTCCTGGTCACAAAAGCAAAGTTTGTGGGGAATAATAGCCATTTTCTATACTTTTGAGGCATAAGCAATTAGGAAATAACACTTACTACCCAAATTTGTTACACTGTGTTATCATTATTATGAAGTAATAATTATTTTCTTTAGTGTGGCGGATAAACTATCTGAATATTCAAATGACCATTGCTGCACATGAATATGAAGGCAAAAATCCACGTGTTAGCCATAAATTACAGAAAAGTATTAGAAATAATTGTAACAACATGTTTTGCCTTGTACTGATTTACCACATTGCCAGATGTTGGAAAACATGGATTGAGAATTGATTAGGGGTTTGCTACGCATGTGGACTAGCAGAGCTATACTGGTGTTCTTTTCTGAAAAGAGACTAATATTGCAGATAGCAGACTGTTTGGTTCAAATTGCATGTACTGCTAACCATTGATAGAGACGATGCGTCTACAAACTGCCCAACAATGACTGCAAGCTAATAAGATAACAATGCTGTGGAGTAGAAAAGAAAAGGCTCTAGACTTCAGAGAAATCAAAAGAGATAATCCCACTGGCATCAAAGGGGGTCGCAAGGAGATAACAAAAGGCAGATGTATGGACCTTTTGTCTCCAGGAGTGTGAAGAATGCACTGAGTTCAGAGGTTGTCACACTAGACCACACACACAGACACACACACATTAACACTCACACAATAAATTAAATTACCTTGACCATTGGTTAATGTCAGAGAAAGGGGAGGTGGACCATCTATACAGAAGGGTATTTAATGTCACGCAAAACATTGTAATTTTGAGTGTTGTTTGTCCTGTACCTGGGACCAGACTCCCTGCATATTTCAATAAACCTGGCAACTGATTGAAGAAAAGGACTCTGTGCATTTTCTTGAATCTACTTACTCACCATCTATTTTTTGTAAGTTACTTCACCAGAATTTGTGCGAACTTTTCTAAAGTGGCAAGTGATGTGTGGGACAGTAGGGATTAAAATTAAAAAAACAGAATCAACAAAGTGCTGCTTCAGATTTGGTGGGCAAGTTACAATCGTGATACAGATGGAGGTATGCTTCACGCTTTTCAAACACGGGCCCAACTTGCAAGGTACATGTTTAGCATAATGAGCAAAGTTTCTTTTGTTGTGATCCTAGTATTTTTTGTTATGAGGACTGTAATAAACAAAAAACAAAACAGTGAGGTGTTTTTTCTTTGTACAATGCCCTTTTTAAAACATTTTGAACAGTTTAAGTTAAATGTGAGTTTTTACTTGCATGTACATCTAAAAAAAAGGCTGAAATAAACCACAAGAATGATATAACTTAATGAAAATGTGTCTTTTGCCGCTTTGTTTCTTGTGCAGAAACTACAATACCAGGGATTAAAAAAAAAAAAAAAAAAACACAGACGCACACAGAACATATTATTGTAAGATAAGTGATAAGTACAAAATAAATAAAAGAAACAGGGATATATGTTCTAATCCAAGGCTATTATTGTAGCATGGCCAGGTCCTGTTGTAGGTGAGTACCCAGGGTCTGGAAAGTATGGGGATGATTTCAGAGAATATTATGGAGATTAAAATGTCCAAGTACATCAGAGTTCCTCAATTGGCGGCCCACGGGCCCAATCCAGCGCGAGGGAGCCTTCCTTTTGCCTGTCGAGTGTCAGCTGTCCTACATGACATAGGCTGAAATTTCTGATATGCAAGATTGTAATGTTGCCACTATGTACAGGGTATTTGTGTGCCCTAACAAGGGTTTTCTTCTTTCTTCTTTTTCTTTAGAGCAACCTAGTCGGAATGTAGGGTCGTAAAATAAAGTGCAGAGATGTCAGAGACAATCAATCACCACCGATTGTTGCATCAAAGGTTTATTGCAGTGGTCATCAAACAACACAGTGTTCCGGAGAATAACGGTCACTTCATCAGTAACCAATGTATTCTGCCGGGGTAAAGCACATACATGGGTTATATAGTTTCTACATAAAATCCCCTGCTCCTATCAGGATTTGGCACGCAGCAGACAATTCATCTATCCCTACCCCCTAAACTCATATACTCAACCAATAGAGGATAGCTGTGGGGCATGATTGCCCCCTCCATTGCGGTTGTTATGTTGACTTCAGCCTGGAATTTACGATCTAGCAAGCAAGCAGGCATTGCCCTTCTTCTCCCATCCCCCCACTGCTCCTGGACATCTGACCCAACCTAATGATGTACTGAAACATTCTGCCCTTCCCCCCTCCTTTCACAAATTCCTCACTAAACATTGTAAAACCGCACCCAAATGACTATTGGTTGATCCTGTTATCCTATTTGGTTCCTTCAGTCCCCCCTTATGGTCCATGACCATAGGTCAGATAGACCATAGGACTTGATCTTCAGGTCCCCGCCAGAGGTTACTAGCACTTGTTGGGGACCTAATGTTTTAAATGCTCAAAGCATTTTGGTAGATGGGTGCAGGTCTCAGGAGTTGATTTTGTAGATGTCTGCGCCGTCATCGTTGTATGGTGCTCATGTTCCTTCGCATTCTCCAGAATAGGATGAGTACAATAATCAGGCACACAAATGAGCCTAAGGATGCAATCTTACCCGAGATGTTCCACCACCCAAACCAGTCAGGTCCACCTTTACCGAACTCCCAACCTTTACCAGATGTCCGGGACAGACTTATTTTAGATAAGGGTTTATGGTCTATTGTGTGCAAAAATGCTTGAGGTTGCTGGTCCTGATACCTAATCAGCTGAGGGGGTGAGGGATGTATAACATGGCTGCCTAAAGTCATAGTATAATTTACATATAAGCAATAACAAATATTAGTAGCACAAACCCGGGTACCCACTGATAAGTGACGCCGATCGGATGTCACACACCAGTGGGTTTGGTTTAGCTGCACAATTTGCTCAAACCCCCATAATGGGCGTGCTACCGCCCTCAATGATAGATTAGTTGCGTTCATGCGAGCATTACAAGTACATACAACAATTCTTTTGACTTGAATACAACATTCAATACTAAACCTACTACCATTATCTACCCATCCTATTGCGGGGTGTAAAGACGTCATTACAGTATTGGTCAAGGGGATAAGGTCATTCTGCCCCTAGGTATGGAGGCACAACCTGTTTTTCCTCCTGGTTGCATGCGTTGTCCCCGGGGATTGATCTAATGAGTCAAGACAAAACATTTTATGGTTATACATTCGACACAAAACATTTCATGATTATGCCTTTGTTCCAGAGAATCCATATCCTCTCACTCCTCTGTCCATCGAGGAGAGACCTGAGACCTCCTTGACCTGTGGGTAGCAAATGTGTTCACATACAAGCTGAGCTACCCAATCGCTGGCTCTTATTTCAAAGGGCTCGGCCCCAGTATTTTGGACCAGGATACCTACATTTCCGGTATAGTTGGCATCCACTACGCCGGCCCCTATGCATATGCCATGCTTAACTGCTAAGCCTGAACGAGGGGCAAACCTGGCATAGCACCCAGGTGGTACTTTTATTTGTATATCTGTCAAAACGAGGCTTTGACTTCCTGGAGGCACCAGGTAGTCATATGCGCTGTATAAATCAAGGCCAGCTGCCATCGGAGTGGCCAAGTACCCCAAAAGGATCAATTTGACCACTTGGAGGACATCCGCTTCTGCGGTTAGACACGCCACCTTTTGTGGGGGTGACTCGTGTGTCAATCGTTTTTGGTAGAGCTTTGTCTGGGTTTTGTGTACCCATTGCCCTTGGTTTTGTTCCGTTAGCCGTTTGGCTATACTTTCTTTAATGGTGCGGTTTGCCCCTTCCACAATTCCAGAGGATTGTGGGTGATAGGGGATGTGAAACCGCTGCCGTACTCCAAGAAGTAGACATGTTCTTGGCTCAATACACAATGTATAGTTTGTACATATAGTTATGTATGTATAGTTTTACTGTAATTTGGAGATAAAACTCCTTATCTGGACTGGGTATGCCTAGTGCAGGGGCCTCACTGATCTTTTGTTTCAGGTCGTTGAACCCCTGCTCTGCTTCCTCAGTCCACTCAATAGCTTCATATTTCTTGGGAGTGTCTTTTAGTATTGAGTACATAAGTCCTGCTGCTATAGCATTGTCCTCTATGTATTCCCTGACGTAATTAATGGTACCCAAAAACTGTCTTAACTCAGTAACAGTTTGAGGCTTGGGTATCAAGATGAGGGCCAGTTTCCTATCTGGGCTCACAGTCTTGCTGTTATAGCTGAGAATATGTCCCAGGTACGTTACCTCTTGTTGTAAGAGATGAGCCTTCTTTGGGTTGACTTTGAACCCTTGGACTTTTAGGAGCAGCAAGGTGGCCCTTATAGGTAGGCTCCAGAATCCATTTCTTATATCAAGGACTGAGAACCAGCTGGCCTCAGCTGGTACTTCAGCCAATATAGTGTGGGGGTTAGCTACTATCTCTATCCATCTTGGGCAAGGCTTGGTTCAAGCATTGGTGGTCGATTGTAAGCCTCCACTTGCCCTCTCCCTTAGGGACTGGCCAAATTAGGCTGTTGGTGGGGAAGTTACACTCGACTACAATCCCTTGCATTAGTAAATCAGTAATAATGCCCTTTACTGCTGTCACTGCTTCAGGCTTGACAGAGTACTGCTGTTGTGGAAGATGGGCGTCTCCTTCAATTATGATAAGCATGACCACTGCCTTACTGCAGCCATTGCTGTGCAGAGCCCACACTTCCGGGTACTGCTCAGTCAAGTCCTGGATTGTGAGAGGGAAGGATGAGACGTACATTACATCTAACGCTAAAATGTTTTTCTCATGCATTTTAGCATGATACATTCCGACTAACGTGGATTGTGAGCCAATTACAAATTCCACGGGTTCAGTTCTAAATGCTATTTACGTACCTCCATTGACTCCTTCGATTACTACAAACTCTTTTGTTACCGGGATTGTCAGATTCCAGCCCCAGTATCAACTAACATTTTACATGGGTGGCCTCTTACCTCCCCCCTTTGCTCCGACCGAGACCACTGCACGTCACTCCCCTATCTGTACCTGCAGCCGTTGCAACATTCTTACGTATTCACTATAATCTCCTTGCAGTTCCTCTGCCATTTCAGACTTTCCTGTAGCCACTGCCACTTTCCAACATATCATCTTTAAGTATCAATACGGCCACAATTAAAGCATTGCTTAAAATCGTATTCATTCTAAAACTTGGTGTGATTTTGCAGCTGTGACATCTACTATTAACACTTCTCTGCTGCTGGACAACTGCCCAGGCACCTTATCTGCACATTGCCTGCTCTCTGGCAACACACCCAGAATCTTATCTTACCCTGCTTCTTTGAGCTAAACTTCTAGCTTCCAATCCTATTGCATCGCCGTTGCGATCCATATTTTATTTTAATCCACTCTCTTATATCAACTCCTGAACTAAAGATTTCTGTTCTCAAACTGTGACAGATTCTGTCCCTTTTCACAGTCTGAGCTGCACTCATACTTATGTAAAGGTCACATAATGTTAAACACCCGCCTTTTCTAACATGTTCGTTTATCTTTTGCTTAAACAAAACCAATTTAACCCAAGCAATTTATTAATAAAATTATCATTCTAAACTGACTTCTTACCAATACAAGTTACTCTACTTGGTGGATTTTATTAATGGTTTGTTTTGCTTTGCACCTTAAATTTACACACTGTTGATGCGCTCATGGACTTTAACTAGGGTTTTATGCCAATACCCTCATCCGCCCCACTTCGTGACGGTATATGTAACAGGTTTTTCCTATTAACAGGTTGTCCTAACTCACAAATAGGTCAACATGAAATAGCCAACAGACAAACATATATTAGATACATATGTAACACCCAGTTCAGAGACTCCACTTTATGCTCAATTGTTGCTACTTAAAATATGACTATAGTCACAAACACAATACAACATAAACACAATACAACTGTTCTTTACAACACACACACAAGTATTTATCACGAAAATATTTTTAATGTTCTCGTCTAGATCCCTTATTTTGTTTCAGGTTTAGTCCCTGACTTATACTATCATTGCGTTATACGTGATTTATTAATATCTCAGTTGCCACATTAATCTAGTTATCATCACCTCCCCTGTTAGAAGCTCCATAAAAAAATCAATTGTGACCAACATAAACAAAACATCTCATATATGTGCAAATAAAACCAGTTAATACTAGTAACTTTGGTGCTTCATTAAAAAGTGTTCTCCATTCAAGAAAACGCTATCTCCCTATTTAGTTCAATACAAATTAAACAATCATCAATATGCAGACTCTTGAAAATAAAACGTTGAGTTAATTCTGGATTTTAGAAACCAAATATTATTCTACCTGCCATTCTCTGGCTTTCCACTCTAAATAACCCCAATCTATTTCGTCCTTTTCTTCTCCCCTTGATTTTACATCAAGATCGGGTTCTGCATGCTTACTCTCAGCCAACGTCCTTTTTTAGTGCTTTCTTCCTGCTGTCTGCCCATTTTTCAGTCAGGTACTCTCGCACTCCTGGCTGAGGCTTTGAGCTTGCGATCTTAATTACTGCCTTTTCCTGTGGTTACTATCCACACTGAGCTATATCGTCTGCGTACGCTTCTTAGATATACTCTACTGTGCAGGTCACCAACTACTAATGCAGTGGGGGCCATCACCCCGCTACTAGAAGGTTTTTACCTCACAGCCTAACTATGCACATACTGTACAGGTCACCGACTACTAATGTAATGGGGACGACACCCCATTACTAGAAGGCTACCAACTACTAATGTAGTGAGGGCCACCACCCCGCTACTAGAAGGTTTTTACCTGACAGCCTAACTATGTAGTGACGGCGCCTTCAGACACACACTCACCTGCCTAGTTACAACCAGATGAACACACTCAATACCTTTTTTACTCATTACACCTATGCAACTTCACAACTCACAGGTTTTTGGATTCCAGTTCACCCACTACACACTCAAACGGTATCGCTTACCCCAGACATCTAATCACGAGTCTGCACACCAACAGAAGCGCAACGAACATCCTGGAATCCTGCCGACAATGCCAATTTGTAGGGTCGCAAAATAAAGTGCAGAGATTGTTGCATCAAAGGTTTATTGCAGTGATCATCAAACAACAGAGCGCTCCGGAGAATAATGGTCACTTCATCAGTAACCAGTATATTCTGCCGGGGTAAAGCACATACATGGGTTATATAGTTTCTACATAAAATCCCCTGCTCCTATCAGGATTTGGCACGCAGCAGACAATTAATCCATCCCTACCCCCTAAACTCATATACTCAACCAATAGAGGATAGCTGTGGGACATGATTGCCCCCTCCATTGCGGTTGTTATGTTCACTTCAGCCTGGAATGGGAGGATACAGATGCAGGTAATGTACATCACTCGAAAATGCTTCACACTTTTCAGACTGGCCAAACCTGCAAGGTAAATGTTACATATAGTGATCATGTTTTGTTGTGAATCTATTTTCTTTCATGAGGAGAGTAATAAATGAAAACCAAAATTGTGTTTTTTTCTTTGTGCAAGGCCCCTTTTCCACATTTATTTTTTATAAGTTTATTTAAGTTAAATTAGACAGTTTTCACTTGTGTGCACAGCTTAAAAAAAACAAAAACAAAAAAAGCTTAAGTAAACCCCAGTAACGCTATTACTTCATGAAAATGTATCATTTGCTACTTTGTTTATTGCGAAGAAACTACAATAGCAGAGATAAAAAACTACTAGAACTACTTTCTACTTTTGTACTGTTTCTGTCTGAAATACACACATGAAAAAGTGTATAATTTTAATTTTGACATCCTCTGCTTTATTGTTTATTTATTGGAGCAAAGTAAAACATTCACAACCTATTCTGGAATATTACAGTTTTACATATTATTTTAGGATAAATAGTATTGGAAATTGCTTTAATGTTGCTAGATTTATCTGGGAATTGTGCAGCATGTGATTGGAACAGAAAAGTGAGAGTAGTTGTTGTATTCATTTAACTGAATTGAATTTAAATTTATGCTAGCAATGTACTTTAGCTTAGTTATTGTATTAAGTTATATGATTGATTAACCTATTATGTTTGGTTTTTGTCTCCAGTTTAATATAGAAAGGCTTGGGAAGTTGAGAGGGGCTCCTGTATGTTTTTAAATGAGTAACAGTTTGGTTTTATTATAGAAATACATGAAAAACTTAAGTGCATATGTCTAGACTTTATTTTTCATATGATAAACTAAGTATTTTTAGGATAAATTAGCAATGCAGCCACAAGTAAGTGTTCAGACACAGAAAATGGGCCAAGGAAACCGAGCCTGTCAAAGATCTTTTATTTGGGCTTAAAAAAACCTGTTTGGCAACAGTAAGAAATGCACCCACAGCACGCCTCTCAAAGATGGCACGTTTATCATGCCATGTATTTAATTTAAAAACTTTCCATTTGCACTTAAACACATTGCAGTTAAAACATGCATATTTAGACACAGCGCTACACTTTTAATCAGGCACTTAATAAGATGCTTATACAACACAAATAAAGCCATCACTAATTGACAAGCTTTCATTAGTGAACTTGAATGCTTGCTGCACATTTTCTAGTTTTAATACAATCAAAATGAATAACATGCTGTTTTAATAGCATTGCAGTGGGATTTGTATAATTACTTGTTTGCACGATGTTGTTTGAATATTGTCAGGAAAAATATATTTGCTTTCTATATTTATTATTAAATAGTGATCAGACATTGTGTCATTGTAAGCAGTTTTTTCTGACATGTATTAGTTGATTGGTGCAAGTGTAGTGTAGTGAAAAAATTAAGCTGACAAATGGTTTTTGATTCAAAAACACTTTATATACAAGAAAGGTATACCTCCAATACAATCATATAAGCAAGAGATTTAAACTGACTTTGGACAAGGTGTCAGTACAGCTCAATGCATATGTTTGTATCAGAAAGCACGGATATCCATGGAGTCAATTCGAAAGAGATGAAAAGACTGACAAAAATGTACAATGTACATTGGGGGGGGGGGGGTGTTTGCCGATGGGAAATGAAAGAACTCGAAACTTACACAATACTGTAAAGAAACTTAATATAAAAGCATATTAAAGCACCTGAATTAGTAAGCACATTAAAACAACTATAAAAACACATTCACACACATTTTAAACATAATGATTAAAACAACTTAACTATCAAAGACACACACATACACATAATGTAAAACTTATAATTAATAACATAATTAATACCTCATGCAGAAAGTCATCACTACAGTAGTGTTGCAACATTCTGTTATTGTATGTAAAGTGTGATTGGACAGTCAAATTTTCTTGACCATTTAAACAACCCCCCCACCACTACACACATCATGAGCATCCTGTGGACCTCCAAGGTTTGGGGGGATTGGGGATATTGCCTTATTTGTCCCGCCAGAGAATGTAATTGAGTACCCCTGAAGTACATCATTGGTAATAGTAGTGCCTGTTACATAAAAAAAAAAATCAGAGGCGTATTTTAGCCCATATTGTGCATTGTTTGACTTAGACCTTTTTGTATAATTCTTTCATAGCACAGTTTTTTTTTGTGTTTTTTATAACATTTTTTATAACAGCATCCCTTTTTTAGGATATCTTGAAACAAAACTTCCTCTCTACAGCAGTTACTGCATGGTGTAATGTTTCTTAATGCTTGTCATGTAAGGTTTAACTGAAGTGTTATATTACAGTACATGACTGAGTGATACAAGCAGAGAGTACAAAGCTTTGTTCTTGGTCCCTTTTAAATGCTCTGTAAAGTGCCTTTTTTTCTGAATATTTTTTTTAATTGATCTATTAAACCATTTTGGCAATTTTGTTTTAGATTTAGATTTGTCTACTTTTGGGATTGCTTTGCACATCTAGTACTACATTTTATAAAAAACAGCCATCTTTTTTCCATGGACGTTTTCTCTATTTTACTCCAATCTACTTCTGTTAGTCTTTGTTTCATAACTTCATAGTTTGCCTTTCTAAAATTGTAAACCTTGGCTTTAGTCATTACCTTTTGGGTTTTAAAAAGCACTTCAAATGAGACCATGTTGTGGTCTGAGTTTTCCAATGGTTCTGTGACCTGTTTTAGTTATTCTGTCTTATTTATAAAGACTAAATCAAGGCATGCTGCCCTCTAGTCGGTGTCTTGTCAAATTGCATTAGGAAGCAGTCATTTGTCATTTCCACCGTCGTGCTCCCCACCGGGTTTTCCCATTAATATGGCTTCTCCTTTGCTGCACGCACTTCTACTGTCGTTGTATAACAGATTATTTTGCTTGGTGCATGAAACTGGCAGTCTATAGCATGCACCCATTTTTATGCACATTGGTGAACTTACATTTTCATTAGGGCATGGCAAAGAACATCACAAGCTTTTGTATATGTAAAGTGGGAAAGAAACAACAATGCTTGGAATAATGCTACCTGCAGTGCCACAAATTCAGTCAAATTAAGAGACATACTGTACACTATAAGACAGCTAAAGTTAGCAATAGTAAGTAAGGCAGACATTATTTAAATGGGTAAATTTAACTGGAATTAGTTTGCTAGTAGCAAATGTTTAGAAAACCCATGAAGTATACACTTAATAAATACATTTAAACCTGGTGTATTTTTATGTCACTTGGCAATCACCTACTGACTGAATGACATTCCGGTTTATTATTATTATACAACCTAGGTTTATTATTTTTTAGTATTTTTTTTAATTTTATTTAGATACTGTACTTGCGTACCAGACTTATGAGTCCACAATGCACTTGACTGGACTGGACTGCAAAGCCTGGCTTGAGGAGTGTAAATTCCATATCATGGTGCAGTGTCAACATTTTAAATCATTTTTCTTCTTTATGTGACACAGGAGACGACACAGGAAAAGGAAGGCGAAGTTTAACAGTTGTTTTAAATGACGATATCAAATCTCCAACACCATCACTCATAATTTAAAAAGTAAGCCTTTTTTTTTTTTTTTTTATAAATCTCAAGCAGTTGAATTACAAAAATAGTATTTCATTTTATTTGCATTCTTGGTTTGCTTTTGTAAGTTACCTGTATATTTGAAGATTGTTTGATAAAAGTATGCTTACAATCTGTTTTAAGTTAATTAGCCATGAGGTTTCCCAGAATGCTGTGTAACCCACTGTGACAGGAAATGGTGTTGCGGTGACGTCAGGCCAGAAGCCGGAAGAATAACAAAGATGTTATTCAAAGAAACTGCAATTCAAAGGAAGAGACGCGCGGTGCGCCGTTTTTATTTTTAACAAAAAAAAAAAAAAAAAAAGATTTAAACAAAAACAAACACTTGTCTCGTGTTTTATTTAAAATAAATTTGTTTATTGCTTGTGTTTAACGATACCACAAATTCCTATGTTGTGTTTTGTTTGTAAACGCCGACAAAACAAGTGCGGCTACGCCGTCATTGTTTTGTTGTGCCGAAAGAGGGTTATTATATATATATATATATATATATATATATATATATATATATATATATATATATATATAACACAAAATAACACAGGGTCGGAGGGGGAGACCCCGTTCTAAAAATAACTGAACAGAGCTGCTCACTCTGTTACACCCACATAAGTACTTCTGTTCAGACAACTTTTCCTTATGCATCTACCGTTTTTTTACCATGTTGCAAATATTGTGTATTGCTTGGTTATGTAGCAAATGTGCAGTAATGATTAATAGATCATATTATTAGTATTTTTTTAAATTAATTTAACATATGGTGTGTTTTGAAGGAGAAGGTAACCCTTCTTCCCCCATTATCCAGCCTTAGAGTCATTTTGCAAATAAGCTTGTATACTCATTGAACCACTCTGGTAATTCCTTAAACTAAAAATAAAACATTTAGGCATGTAATATTTACCTTCATAACATGACCCGTGTTAGTCTTTGGAATGTAATATAAAACCTGAAATGTTTAAAACTGCACAGATGCTGAAACTGTAAATTAGATTAATTTTGGTTCTGGACTCTTCTGAGAAATAATTATCCAAAAGGTTTGAAACACAGCCTTTATGCATACATATTGGGCAATACTGATTTCCATTTTTTCTGTAAAGGTTCTTTGTTAAACTAAATTTAAATGTCTACTACAAACATGCATAAATAGGGATTTTAAATTAAACTATTAAAGAGCCACTACAGTAAGCATATGCAGCACAGAATTAAGCCTCATATCAGCATATGTAAAAGGTTTAATTCCAGTCAGTGGGGGTAAATTACTAATTTAATATGGAAACAATTCTGTGGTAAAATGTTGTACACAAAACACATGTGTTTAAAGTTTAAAAAAGTGGAAGCGGACCAATACAGATTTTAAAAGTTGTACAAAATAAATAAATAAATAAATATCTCAGGAATATGAAGAGCCAATTCATTTCTGAAATTCAAATTACTTATAGGGTGGGGAATATGACTGTATGATATTATCTGCAGGTATTTTTTCACTCATTTTATTTAATAAGTAATGTATAAGTAGAGCCCTGTTTTGTCACAAATAGGAAATAACACAACATAAAACTAAATGCAAGATTGTGACAGGGCGAGGAGCCCTGCACATAGAAAGGGGGCACGGAAAAGCCCTGCTGTTTAGTATTGTTTGTTTATTTTATAATGGGTACCCCTCCGCCCCTTTGCAGTTATTATTTTGTATTTATATTTATGATGGCGAAAGGCATGTGTGTGTGTGTGTGTGTTCTGGCAGAGGCGAGTTTGGCAACTCGCCCTCTGCCAGTATAATTTAGTAAACTCGTGCAGACTGAGGGATTATTGAATAATTGATAGTTAGATAATCTCTCGGTCACTAATATAAAAGCCTGCCGCTCTCTGCACACAGGTGAAGTGTGCGAGAGGAGGAACGAAAGAGGAGAATTAATTAAAAAGAAAAAGAAAATGAAAAGAAAAGAACATAGGACCGGTGAAGGCTACTGCCCAGCCTGACCACAAAAAAGGTTTTCCAGTGTGCAATATTTTTTCTGTTTCAATCTTTTTGTTTCGCTCGGTGAGCAAGTGTTTGTTTTGTTTAAAACATTTATTTTGTTATTTTTGAAAATAAATAAGGCGCAAACTTCATTGCACCCTACCTGCAGTATCTGTTTCAGTTCCTGCTTCTGGCCTGACGTCACCACACACGCCATCCTCTCACAAACATATAAAATGAAATTTTAAATTATAACGCAAACATAGCATGACATTTTTAAATTAAGAGGTTTATACAGAAAATACTTTAAATAAATACTTGCAATCGTAGTTGTCAAGGCTCAGCTGTTACCATAGACACGATCTGAAGGGATTCGGCAGCTCTGACTAGCACTGCACAGATGTATAGTTTGGAGTGAGTTGTTTGGGAATTAAAATTGTGATGGAAGAGAAGAGACATTTGTTTCTAAAATGCCTAAACTGTGCATGACAATTAAACAATGCTGCAAATTATTTCTCCTGACTTCTCTTGACCAACTGTTTAATCCACTGGAGATTAAAAAAAAAAAAATGTGTTGAAGGAATGTATTGTGAATGTGCCACTGCTGAGGGAAGTGGAAATACATTCTTTTGTGTTGTGGTACATGAAACTTAGCGACAGTGTGAAAGATGCAGTTCAGAATAATGTTGACGGCTCTGTAGATATTATTGACGTGCTGTTTGTGCTCAGGTGCCAGAATACCAGCTTATCCAATACTGTGATTTCTTGCCTCATGTACCCTGTAGTTTGCTTTGAGTGTGAATGTTTTTTTCAAAGTATTCACTGATTGTAAGTGACAGACGACATAACTTGAAAAAAAGAAAATGTAGCGTTATATTGTGTGCTTACATTTAATTCTTAATTTGAATATTTGTGCTAGGTTGAAGCGCCTTATGAATACATATCCATACTTTCTTTCAGAAACCTGAGTTAATGCTGAATTGTACAACATTCTGAAATAAGCCACTTTCGTGTTTGTTGATTTAATATCAGTCATACTGATTTCCATTGTGCAGTAATAAAACTATTTGTATTTATTTTATCTTATAGTTTTTTTAATAGAGGGCATAGTCAGCATTTACTGTAAATAGGCAGTTAATTAAAAACAGTGGGGGACATTACATACGTTACTGTTGCTAATGAGAAATTTTTGTGTGCTTGGTCTGTTTGTGTCAAAATAATTTAAAAAAAGGATAATGTTTAATAAAAAATATGTATATGGTCAAAACATGTTGTATACTTAGTTTTTATGTATATACATCTAGTTGAGTTATTTTATTAATGTGTATCTGTAATAAAACTGAATAAAACAAAATTAGCAAAAAATAAAATGGAAAATTATAAAAATTAAAAATAATTTCACTGGGCTTGATGTACAAGGTATCCAGAAACAGGAGCGCCCCCAGAAATGTTTCACATGGTAAGCAAAACCTAGAAATGTTTCACATGGCACACTAAACTGAACCACACCGACATCCCATCTCATGCTAATAACAACTCTGCATCACCATGCCGTAAAGTGTTTCAGCCTATCAGAGTGATGCATTTTTGTTCTTTCCTGAGTTTCCTACACTGACACATTAGAAAACTACGACCACTAAATAACCAGTACAATCCTATGAGCCTAAAATGTCTGTTTCACTTCAACCGAACGCTCAAGATTACACTTGAGTCCACACTTATAAAGTCGAATTTTTGCAAACCAATAGTATGCAGTGCGTAACGTGGATTCGGCTGGCACCCATGTCCAGGAAAACTGATTGGTGTATACTTATGGCTACTGCATTATTAATTGTGTACATTCGACGAACTGAACATTAATAAGAACATACGCCAATACCACCTGCTGGATATATAAACACATTGCTCTTTTATAGGTAATTGTCACAGATTGCACATTTAGCTTTTGTTTGTTTCTAATTAGAGGTGCTAGATTCCGTTTAATTTATTAGACGTTTAAAGTTTAAAATATTTAGTTTCAATTTTAAAATTAAAAAAATTCAACTGTGAAAGTGCTATTACTTAATTTTAAATAACTAGCGTTTTATTAATTACAGAATATACCTGTATGTCTATAAATAGGGCTTCTGATTTTCAATGTTTTACCCCGGCTTTTCTACTCTCTTTTAAAAAGGCAATTGATACCTGTCAAGCCATTTGTGTATCTCAATCACAACTGAGAAACACGTTAATAGTAAAATTGATTTAATTTATTTTTTTTTTCTATGAAACAATTAAATGGGCTTTTAAATCGTAAGTATTACTTGTTCATTTAAATGCAGAAGCCACTCATTGATAACAATTGCAATAGTGTGACCAGCATAAAATACTTTATTTTTCATTATAGAAGCCTTTAATGAAGATTAGTTTATTAACATGTTGTGATCTCGTTCTGTAAATTACATTTTTGTAAAAGCCCATTAAAACATGTATATGAAATCAGTTTTACTGTTGTGAATCTGTGATTAACATACACAAATGGTCAAAATATAAAAAACTAAAAAATAAATCTACACACACACCTGGCTCCTGAGTGGTGCATCCACGTGGAGTGCATAATGACCCCTAAAGCCTGGACGTTGTCGGTTCAAGTCCAGGATATTCCATTGCCATCCGTGGACAGGAACTCTGTGGTCTGGCCAGGCACCTGAGGGCTTGCCTGTAAGCTACGTTGTCCACCGTTGCTGTAGCTCTGAGGTGGCTGCATGGCGGGCCTGCAGTGTGTAAAGAAGCGGGTGGTTCACGACACACGTTTCGGAGGACAGCCTGTGTCCGTCTTCGTCCCTCCCTAGTCAGCACGGGGGGTGGTAGCAGTGAGCTGAGCCTAAAAATAATTGGACATTCTAAATTGGGAGAAAATAATAAAAATAATTGGTGACAACTACATTTAAATAAAAAAAAAAAAATCAAAAAACAATACACACACCTTACGTAAACAATTGTAGCAACACATGGGAAGTCCCCGGTTTCTGCTTTGTTTTCAACTTTCCATTTTAGTGAATTTGATTCCTTGATCTATTTATAAGCACATTTTGTCACTGTATAAAGACCCCTTTCTATGTGCTCAGTTGGGTTGGGTGTTTAGTAATGAATGATACCACAAAACAAAGAACATATCTAATATTTTCTCACTTCTTAACACTGACACTCCCCCTTATAGTTTTGTTTCAGATACATTAAACAAATGAAAGGAAATTTGGTGGCATTTAATTTCATGTTGAGGTATTACTTCAAGATTTTAACGCATAGGAGACAAACAGAAAAATGAAACTGAGGCAAAATATTATATAAATCACAAGTAACATGTAATCTGTACTACCTATCTCTCCTCTTAGTGTAAGATGAGCTATGGAGTTTTTTTTTCCATTAAATGTCATCTAGACATTTTAAGTAACAGATACTGTTTCACAAAAGCACAAAACATAATAAAAAGGTGTCTGTTGGAGTCCTATCAAATGTGTACTGTAAACAATGTTTTATTCAGAATTGGATTCAAAGGGAAATTTAAAAATAGCTACAGAGCACTAACTCCCTTGAGATATGGCGCCCATAAATAAATAGATAAAATACATACAACCATACATACATACATTAAACAGTGAGCACCAAATACTTCCCAAATTATTTACTTTTCAAGCTTTCACTAGGCAAAATTTTACTTTTAGAAACATTTTAGATGCATTCATGACCTTTATTTGTGAGCTTTAAAAAAAAAAAAAAACTTAAAAATAACTCCTAATCAGTGCTTTTTCTGCAGTGTTGTTTAATTTGCCCTGGCACCATTTTTTATTATCTTTTTAAATATCGAATATTGACTACCTACTCATTTTGGAAAAATACCTCTGTTGAGTTTTTAATTAATTCAGATTCTCATTTTAGCTGTTGAAAAAGCCTAAAAACCTACCGGTATAAATTAGTGGTAGTTACCGGTGCTATGTTTTGAATGCAGTTTAGTCATATTGTTGCTTTACAGTGCTGGCAGGATGCAGCCTGCTTGTTTCTCTCCCAGTTGACTGTATAATTATTAAAAGTGAACTCCACCACCACAGGTACTTTTAGAGTACTCTCCATGTTGTTGTTTTTTTCATGTCTGTGACAAAACTCAAAAATCACAATTTTCCTCAGGATTTTCTGTGATCAGTGATCAGAAATCTGTCTTTGCTTCCTGCCTTGTGACGTTATGATCACAGAACAGTGCTATAGGCTAGAAAGGTGTTTTCTGTTTCCTTAGCAATGGTCTTAACCATGTCAAAAATGACAAGTTGACTGTGTGTGTATAGAAAGCTGTATGCACATATAAAATTATAAGACATAAATAACTAGTTATAAAAATAGCATAAAACAAAAATATAATATAACTTAAGCAACGTGAAAACGTTTTGAGTGAAACAAAATTCAAAAGCTGTCTTTCTAAGTATAATCTAACACAGAAAACATGCTTTTCAGCTGTACCAGTGCATTTGCCACAGACCGCCTTTTACATTTAGCAACCTGGCATTGTCTTTTATTCCGTGTGCCAGTGGGCGCAGCGCTGGCTGAAGGTTGAGGAGCATTTGCCAGCCTGCTTTTTTGTTTCTTATCAAAATGTTTCTGCCGTAGCTCGAGAGCTAGCTGCAAAATGAAGTCCCTCCAAGTGATTGTGTTGCCGGTACACTCATTGTACAAAAACAATGCGTTGATGGCTGCCAGGTCCAAAACATTATAAAAAACAACCACAGGCCCCCTGCGAGTACCACCTTTGACAGAATACACCACTCAGCAGGATTATAATACTTTATTTCACAATGACTTTGATTTTATTACAAAGCCCAGACTAAATTGTGGGCTATATTGTATTGATTTCAATATGCTGCATAAACTGGGGGTCTGGCTGTTACAGAAGCAAGTGCTTATAACGTATTCATTTTTACAATGAGACAACGTATAGGTATTTAATTCAAATATATGAATTAACACTTAAGAACGAACATGCACAAGGTATTCACATACACACTCGCTATTCGAAAATGCTGGAACCGAGATGTGGACCTAGCATGGGACCAAAAAAATGACCCCATGTTGGCCCATATCTGGGGGCAGGTTCAGTCTATCGAGGGGTAAGAGGTAGACGGCTGCTGGCCCCTCACATATCCTCATCACATTGTTGTCGGGCATTTACTATATAGAACCAAACCATGAGCACAAGCCAGATTGTAACACAGTTACTCATTCCCAAGTCTTTTGGAGGTGAGAACATGCCGTTTGGTCACGATGTCCCTTGTTTGGTACATTCAGGTAGCGATAAAATTCGGGAACAAATATTGGCTCAATTTTATTGGTGGGAGTTTATACTGAGGTGACGTGATATGGAGCGGGCTGCCTGGCATGCCAATAAATAGCACAGGGACGGGTTCGCCCGGCCCCGCTGGTCCCACTGCCCCTGGTTAATATCCCTTTTTAATTAATTGCTATAGACACAGTAGGTCCATTGAGCCAGTCTGACTCTGGATAATGCATATTTTGGTAGTGGTGGACTATGCAACCAGAGAGCCAGAGGCAGTACCACTAGTGCCCTGGCAGTTGCTAAAGAGTTAGTCCAGGTTATTGCTAGAATAGGGATCAAAAAATAAATCCCAACTGATCACGGAACTAACTTTTTGTCTCAATGTTTAAGATAATTGTGTAAATTGTTTCAAATTCAGTCCGTTCGGACTTCAGTTTATCATCAACAGGTTTGGTGGAACGAATCTTTTGGTGAAAGAAGGGTGGGAGGAGCAAACAAAAAAATCCCAAAACATAGTCAAGTACGTAATCATGTTAAGAGGCCGCCTGGAATTGGTTGGTCATTTGGCCCAAGAGCAACAGTACAACAAACAAGCATGGGTTCAGACTTTTCGACAAGGAGATAAGGTACAGTTGATACTTCCAACATTGGAATCTAAGTTGTCTGCTAAGTGGCAGGGACAATATGAAGTGATCCAGGGAATTGGGAATGTAAATTATGAAATTAGACAACCCAATCATCGAAACATCTCAAATGTATCATATTAATTTATTAAAACTCTGGATAGAAAGGGAGGCCCTGTTTATAGCCAATGACAGTACAGAAGAGGATTTTGGACCCCACATCAATCCTCTAGTCACAACTAGCGTTCCGATGGGGGAACAGTTACTTCTGGATCAGAAATACGAGCTCTATAAGTGATGTTTTTTCTAACTTGCCTGGTAGAACTAATGCTGTTGACCATGCTACTCCAGCAGGTGTTAAGGTTTGAGAGCAACTGTACCGGATAAGGGAAAGTTGCAGGGCCCTGTAAGCAAGGAGGTGTGGGATATGCTCGAACTTGGAGTCATCGAGCCTTCCGAGAACAAGTGGTGCAATCTGATTGTGATGGTGCCCAAGAAGGACGGCTCCACTCGGTTCTGTGTGGACTTTAAAAAGTCAATGCCATCTCCAAGTTTAATTCATATCTCATGCCCCAAGTGGATGAGCGCTTCAACCGACTAGGAAAGGCGCAGTTTATCTCGTCTTTGGACCTGACGAAGGGATATTGGCAAATTCCACTGACTCAGAGTTCGCAAGAGAAAACTGCTTTCTCTACCCCAGATGGCTTGTTCCATTTCCTGACCATGTCTTTCAGGTTGCATGGAGTCCTGACCACCTTTCAGAGACTGATGGGCCAGGTCTGGCTCCCCATCATCAGTATGCTGCCACATACATTGATTACATGGTGATTTTTAGCTCTCCCTGGAAAGAGCATATTGTTAGCCTTTCGGCCGTCTTGCAGTCTCTGAAGGCCTAATCTGGGGAAATGTGCAACTGGGAAACAAGAGACCCAATATCTTAGTTTTATCATGGGTAATGAACGGGTAAAGCCGATCTCCTCAAAGTCCAGGCCTCGAAAACCAAGTCTTAGGTGAGATCACTATTAGGGTTAGCTGGCTATTATTGCCGTTTTTTCCCCGAGTATGCCACCATAGTCAACACCCTGGTCAATCTCGCCAAGAAAGTTGCTCCAAAAGTAGTAAGATGGACAGGGCAGTGTCAGGGGGCATTTGATATGATTAAGGAGAAACTTGGCCATGCCCCCACTTTTATTTCACCAGAGTTCATCCTCCAGACCAACAGGTGGACGAAGTAGAACATCCTATGATTTATATGAGCAAACAAAATGTCTGACTCTGTCATTGAGGAGTGTTTAGCCAAAAAATGGTCTACTCACGCTCTTCGATATTACTTGGGATGTTCTTTTTCTATTGTCACTGATCATGCTCCTTCAATGTGGTTACACACGATGAAGGACAACCACGCCTGGATAACTTGGTGGTACCTGGCATTGCAGCCCTTCCACTACACAGCAAAACATCATATGAGTAAGGAGTACCAAAAAGCAGATTTTGTTTTCCAGGGAGGGGGTGTCTATTAGGGGACTTAGAGATGGCTGAGTGTTCTTTTGGCATCACTCTGAGTGGTGAGATATGTAACAAATATGTAGAAGAATCTAAGCTCAAATCTCCCTACCGACCAGAAAGAGCGCTGAGTAAGGTGGATGGATGGTATGCTTCCCCATAGAATGGAACAAATCCCTTGCGATCAGCTATGGGACCAGCAGCAATTGGAGAAAGCCAGGCTGATTGCAGGGAGTTGTTGGGTAGTACAAAAGGGATGCTGCTACATGAGTACTGCCCCTTATGCCGAGACGGTAAGAACAAGCTGGAACCTGTGTTTTGTATTTGTTTGTTTTGTTGTGTTGCAGAGAAGTAAAGGACATCGGGAGCTGCAGCCACGGAGACAGCTCACCCTCACGATTCAGTGCTTCTCTACACAGCACAGCATAGAGAATGACGGGCACTCTCACCAGAATCACAGAGCTCAGTTTCATGCACGGAGGATTGTGGTTACCGGAGTGTTTGTTTTGTTTGGGACTGCAACCCGCCGTGTCTTCGGATTCCCCTATACCATTGCTGGTATAGGGGCGACCTGCTTTGTTTTTGTGTGCATTTGCTTTTTTGGGATTTAATAAAACACAGATGTTTTGGGTGTAAACCCTGTTGTGTTATTCACTACCCACCACTCACCACCCTGTAACAGAATGTAAGAACTTTTATTTTATTAATTTCAATTGCATGTTCTTACAGAGCCTTAACAGCAAGTATCAAAGTATAGAACCATTTTATTGAATTTTTGAAGTTTAATGATTCCTAAAGTTCTGTAATGTGTCAAAGTTGTACTGAATTGTATTATTTGATGATTTCTCTCTTGCTTTCAATGTTCATTAAACCCGATGTCTCTTATTATCTGCTGCTAATATTTCACATATTGTTACTATCACGTAATCTGCACCTTCTACTGTATTTATTTTACTATTTCATATATTATGCAAGTTCCACTTTATCTAATGTACTATTTCATGTATTATGTACTTTCCACTGTATATCATGTTATGCATTTCTCTATTAGAAGTATTATGGATTTTCTTGTATTTATTGCATCTTGTAAAGTGCTTTGTGATCCATTATGAAAGGTGTTATATAAAGTAAAGATTGATTGGTTGATTGATTAATTGATTTTCAAAGTCTGGTATATGGTATGGTATGTTTAATTACAGTATTTCTTTGCCTTAACTGTAGGTGTTAAAGTTTTAATGAATTGCGTTAATTTAATGATTTGTAAAGCTTTGTCATTTTGTATGCTTAATGCGATAGAATAGGTTACTAGCTATATATCATCAGTAGGTACGTGTGTATTAACTTTATTCTATATATTAATAAAGGCACAGCAACTGTTATTAATACCTATACTATTATCCATACAAATCGATTATGTAAACTAGTATCGGTCCCAATTAGTTTGGATAACTGACTCTACTGTATTAGCAATCATGATGACCAAATAAAGTAGTTTCTGGATGCACTGACTACCTGAACTAGACCAGTTGTTGTTTTTGTGATAAGAAAGCATCCCACATGAAGTAAGCTAAATAAGTAACATGACCTCAGTATTAGGCTGGAGGTTAAGGACTCTGGCAAGTTTTTCCCCTGAAGCATTTATATAACCCTGCACAGGTTTCGTATATATCTGAATTAATTTGCAAGGTTATATCAACCCTAAAGGGCAGCGTTTGATAAACATTATTCAAAAATGTGCCTACGGCTCAGGCTCTTACCTGCCTGACCTGAGCAACCAGTGAACATAATGAATTGTGCTCCCACTTTCTAAAAACACCCCACTTTCTGATAGAGTGCACATTGAAATGCATACAGCCCTCAGGCTGATAGATTACCATACTGTACATTTTTGTCAGGTTACCTTGACTGCATTCCAATGTGAATATACAGGCTAACTTCACTATAATGAACCCTTCTTATAACGAACACCTGTTTTTAACGATCCCAACAGCAAGAACCGGTATTTTCAATGCAAATTAGCCCTATTAGAACGATCACGACAGGATCAACCCGAATACAACGATCTCAGTACTGACTGACACTGAACGTTCTCCATTGTCAAGTGTGTTGTCCTGTCAGTGAAAACAAAGATCATGGTTGACTAATTCAATGATGACCTATTGTAGTATGAATCATGCATGACAGTCATCTTCACACAAACTGCAACCAGGCAACTGGCGTAAGGAGCAATCTACGCTTTTTCAAGAGAAAGGACGTGTAACTATATTATTTCCTTTTTCATTTATTTACTGTTTTTTTTAAAAAATGCCTTGCACAAGGGAAGTTATTGTCGTGTAATTTATATGTGGACACACATTTGTTTTGTGTGCTTTTTGGAGTTGTTATGTTTGGTGAAATAATTTGTTTACAGATGAGCGCTCTATTAAGACTTGCTGCCTGCCTGTCTTCCGCATGTTTTCTTTGTGCGTAACCGTCATTGGTGGCGTCAAATGACCCGTTTGTTTAGTTTCTGTTTTGTGTTTGATAAATTCTGTGCGACGGTGTCGGCGTTTTTCTCTGTCTTGCAATGCAGTTACCCACACAAGTGTCACGAGTACCTTGACACAGTACTGTTTAAATGTTCATCAATGTGAAGTAATCTTTATAAAGTACTATGTTTAATTCAAATTTGACGTTTTGTCATTATTCTGATACAGAAAAATGCCAAATACTATTGTAGTGAACACCCTGATAAAACGAACATTTCTCCAGTCCCATAGGGGTTCGTTATAGTTAAGCTGGGCTGTATTTTAAAAGTAATCTCATGCTGAACGAATTCAGCACCTTTCTGTATAAAGAGAGTGAGGTATAATATAAAATTAATGGCAAACTGACTAAATGTTATGTTCGTGTCGCATATTTTGTTCTTCAAATACAAAACAAACAAACGAAGAAACATGTTGCACTGGGCTCTGCTAGAAATTATTACATTTAACATGTTTTTTGTTTGTATCTTTTGCTTTAAATAATTGGAGCATAATTGGATTTATTTTGTATGAATCATCTCTGTCTTCTATAGCTATAATCATTCATATTGTTTTCATCTTTTGAAAACAAAAAAAGCTTTGCTTTTGAGGAAATGAGCAATTTTAAAGCCAATGTACATATTGCAGAAATACTAACACCCCCATATATACCCCTTACTGATATCCACAGCAGCCAGTGTTGCCAGGCAACGGTCAATGCAGTACTTGGCCCATAGAAGTGTTATAGTTATAAAAAAGCAACATTTTTGCAAAATGTATCATAAACTTATTCATAGCGTGGAACAACATTAAAATGATGTGTAGCTATTCTGTGTAGCATTACATTTAATCTATTCCTTAATGATTCATTATAAAAGATAATTTACAAATGCATGTCTGATAGCTTTCCTTAAAATTGATATGGTTTAATGTGTTCTAATGGTAGCATATAAAGCATTAAATACAGTGTTACAGTGATATACTGAATATTTTAATTCTTACACCTTTTTTTCCCCCCAAGATGTTTAACTGGTAGGATTGTTTTATTCATATTATAAGACTGCTGTATACACAGTATTTAAACAGAAAAATCAAATGTGCTTATTAAACATTTATAATATTCTCATAAATCACAGGAAGTGGTGAACTACCACTTTTTAGAAAACAGGTTTTGCAGACCCGATCAGCACCAGACAGTGGAATAAAGATAGAGACTGCTTTTTGACAACAAAAAAGCCTTCTTAAATGTTTTTATTTGCAGTGCTTACTGCTGTGGCATTTAGAATTGCACTGAACTCCCATACTCACACAGAAGAACTTGTTTGCGTGACAAAAACAAAGCCTTGCATAGCCCCAGAATCAGCTGCTGCTGCTGCTATATGAAGAGAAAGTTTGTTTTCTTTGGGTACTTTATCCAAATGAGGAATGAACTATCAGACAATTGAAATTCATTCTGACTGTAAAGACACTCCAGAGGTCCTCCAGCAGATTGAAGACCAATAAGCTGTCTCTTCTTTTGCATTTTTTGCATATTTTCCATTTCGCAATTTGATCAAAATAATTTGCTCAAAGACTAAAATAATCTTTCATTTCGTTCTTTGACAATTTTTCAATTCTCAAATTGCAAAATAGTTATTTTTGTCGGTCATTGACCAAATCCTGACTATGAGTGTAACATATACGATTGATAAAGATAGTTTGGAGAATATTGCATATGGAAGTTGATAGCAACACCTGTACAGCATTTATACAGTTTCTAACCCGGATATGCAGTACCCCTTCACGGTGCTGGTCTGGTAACATATCAACATTTCACATAAAATCACTTTCTATTAGAATTAATGTATTAACCCCCCCCCCCCCCCCCCCCATAAATCAACATTGAATCTGGGTGTCAGATACTGTATCATTATTATTGCACAATTGACATAATTCGGATAGAGAGTTTTTTTTTTTTTCTACAAGTGTATTGTGCTCATTTAATGTGAAAAGGGTCATTCTGCATCCATCCTTTTAAATAGACAAATATTACAGATCAGGCAAGAAACTCAAGCCCACTTACACTGTAAAAACTTAGGGTCAGCACCTTCCTCAGTGGGTCAATTTTTTCCTTTAATTTCTTCCATTCAGCTCCCTCCAGTATCTGACTTTTTTGGGGGGGTTAAATTGACTAGCATATGAAAAATAATTCAGTTATCCAAGCTGGATTTTGAGCAGGCGTGGGTGAATATGACATTATACGACCCCACCAAATAAAATCTGCCAATGGCTCTTCCTTTTTTTTTTAGTAGGTACTCATCTTTTTATGTCAAAAGCAAACATTCCTGAGTGTTAGGCAGCATTTGAGTCCTACCTTATCATCCAGCTTCACGAGAAATGTCATTTGATTTCTGTAATCAATCACTTGAGGCAGGAACAGCTGCTTTAACAATCTAATCCAGCCAGCTGTTCCAGGCTCAGATCAGGCCCTACGCACTATGGAGAGGGCCCCCGATTGCATGCAATAAAATCATACGGCAGTTGTTGTAGTGAGAACTGAACTGAGCAAAGCTTTCATAACAGTACCTTCAGAGGATTTCAGTCCTAGTAGGTTTTTTGGGTGCAGCAGCTTTTATATTAAAATGTTTCATCTCTGAAGAACCAAAGCCCAAGCTAATATGCCTTTTAATTTTATTCCATAGGTGTTGATTTAAATTTCACATAAACCTAAAATTCATAATTTTATTGGTGGAATTCAGATGATACCTGGATACGAAACCATTGCTATGTCAAACCAGTGTTGGCTCATTTTAGATGCTGACTGAGACAACTGTATTGACCAACAGAAAATGTGAATATTCTGAGCTGAAATATACTCCATATTGACTTGCGTGAAGGCTAGAAAAAAGAAACAAGGGGATAACAAACAGCAGCAGTCTAAGCCTGTTTATTTCCATCATGCAGTTCAACTCTGAAGGACCATATACTGTACAGTACAACCCTATACCAGCCCTACTGGACAGCATTCATGTTTCATTGGTGCCCGGTAATTTACATTGATACCACTTTCTGTACAATCATTTGCAAGTATTTAGTTTCATTGTCATTTTTGAATTGCACATGAATGCATGTGGTATATGTTACAAGTGTGGGGATCATAGCTCAGGAAAATCTCGCTGTCTGGATATGATTAAATATATCCTAACTATAAAAGAGTAACCAGGGATGTGAAAGTACTTTCTAGATACTTTAGTCTCCAGTCTCACACAAACATCTGTATTTTGGTTAACCACATTTTTTTCCTGTATGAGCTAAGCTAATATCACATAGTGGCCTGTTAAAGGATAGCATCACAGCCAAGACTGTAAATGTCAGGAAGCAGACCCAGAGACAGAAGCAGCAGTTTAACGGTGCTGTTGCACACTTTTATTTAACATAAAACAAAGAAACAAGCACCAGGGCCAATACAAATGACTTAAACAAAACACTTCTCAGACTGGGCATTCACATTTACTGAGCAATACACATTTTAGCCTCAATATATATATATAGCTTCAATACTCACCCCTGGTATGTCCTGCTGAGGCAACATTACAAAAAAAACAATAACAAATGGATACATGTATTGCATAGGAACACCAGTGCTTCATGAATACAGCTTGATTATTTTATAGTATGCAAATTCTATCTTAGTAATTGTTCATTGAATTTAGTATTGGGATAATGTGCCTGGTTTATTTATCCGAGGCTTATATATGTTGGCAAAACGAACACATCAAGAAATTAAAATGAGTGTGCTTTCCACAAAAGGAACACAATGTCCTAACAAGACAGTATAATGAATCTTTAACAGCCTAATCAATTGCATGTTACATGGTTGCAGATTAAATGCTTTGCAGTCACAGTATATATAGACTTAACATCAGAAGGAGGGAGATTTTATGTTTTTTTTTTTTCTCCTGTAAAGGTCAGGTTCAAAGGAATGTCCTTCCCAGGAATAAACATCTCTACAGTTATTATAAATACCTTGTCCAAAACTCGTTGAAAACCCTATCAAACTGCTGTAGGATTTGGGGTGCATGTGCTAAACTAAGAATAGACATGATTACCATGGGGTTTACGAGTGAATCACTTGGTAGACACGCAGCCACATGATGCGCAGGGTGAGTTACACAGCGTAAGGTTCCCATCCTTGCTCTGTGAAGTAGGCCAGTCTTTCTTGGGGACTCTGAAGGGAGCGTCACATTGGCTCTGGTTAGGGAGGCAAACCATCAGGGACTGTTCCTCCTCATCGCACTACAGCGAATCCTGCTGGCCAGGCATTCAGTGAGCTCAAAGGCAGATCCCTGCAGGGCTGGCCTTTGTCCTCCACAGGTCGGTAGCTCACTGACATCCGCTCTCTAGTTCCTGAGTGAAAAAGGAAGCTGACTTGGTCGTGGGATCAGATGACACCCACTGAACCTTCGGGGCTCCTGAGCTGTGTGGGGTGAGGTGAAGGGAAAAGCAATTGGGCATTTGAAATTTGGAGAAAACCGAGGGTGGGGGTGGGGATAATAATTAGCACACTAAACATGATTACTAATCATGCCTCGCTTCAGTGACCTTATTTTCAGGATAGAAATGTATTAGAATTTCACTATCAATTCAACTTGAAAATATTTCCTGCATAATTTATCTGTCCATTTTGAAAGCAACGAACTAGGTTTATTGTTATAATTGTAGGATTAACCTTGGACCTTGTTGATCACCTCAGATCTCAATCATGCATGACTAATACTTACAGTAAGTCTGAACAAAACTGGAAGAAGGATTAGCTTCAGACATCAATATTAACCTTTGATCCTGCAGCTCCAGTTATGTATGTGTATGAGTGTGGCAGTTCTACAACACTTCAATAGGAAGACAGCATTTATACAAACAAACAAAAAAAAAAGAACTGTCTAGAAGAGTCAACATTGGTACTGCCCTGGGAAGTCTTATATCGTTACAACATTATATATTTCATTATGGATATTACATTATAAATAACACTACATGACTGTAAACTGCAGTACAAGCACTATTATTTATTATGTAAATGCAGTTTGGCACTAATATTTTATTATAGACTTCAGGCTAGATGGAGTAGACACGTGTGTCACTCGCTCTCACAAAATCTTATATTTTTACATTCTAAACCTGATTTATTTTTTTACTGTTTACATTCTACTTTTATAAAATGATCTCTTTGTATATTCATATACATGCAAAATCTAAATGAGGTTTGGCGGTTGATTCTAAACTACAGCTCCAACCGGGGGGGGGGTCTCTCGAGTCTATTGGGCCTGCTGTAGTGGTTTCCGTTGTATCTGAGTTGGAGAAACTCCGTGCAGCCCTCACTGCTAATCTTATGGATGAATTCCAAAATTAATTTGCCACCATTAAATCTTCACTGGAAGCCATCCAGACTGCAGTTAACTCCTACAGACAATGCATAAATACTTGAACTTTTGGCAAATGGCACCAGCGACCGAGTTCTCGAATTGGAGACCACATGTGCTGCGCTGGTCACTGACATCAAGGCAATCAAAGATAAACTGTCAGATTTGGAGAATCGCAGCAAACGCCAGAATCTTCGTATCATCGGTCTACCAGAGGGAATAGAAGGATCGCACCCTACCAAGTTCTTTTCTGATTTCTCTGTTGAACTGTTCGTCACTGAATTGCTGGTTTTACCTCCTGAATTAGCCCGGGACCATCGCTCTCTAGCACCGAAGCCTGCTCCTCCCCAGAGGTCCAGGTGCATGATTATCTGCTTTCACCGGTACCAAACAAAGGAGATTGTCCTCCGTGTCTTGCAAGGGAACAGGGATTGCTTGTCTTTCAGGGGCATAGGATCTTTATTTTTCCAGTTGCTCAAAGCCATGCAGCAGTTAAAGATATCAAGGTTGTATGAACATGGGATCAAGTTCGGTTTGCTTTACCCATCCGCGATGTGTTACATTTATACAGAATCTTAATCTTCACTTTGCTGCAGGGTTTTAAAGATATCGTTAAATCATTTAGAGATATCTCGAAATAACTTCCTGTTCATTTGGAGATATCTCTTAGTCATTCAAAGATATCTCTAAATCACTATATTGGCCAAAACAAACCCTTGCTTATTTCAGATTAGCTTTCTTTCTTTTTGTTTTGCTTTTTGTTTTTGTCGCCACTAAACACCTCACATTCAATTCCCGCTTCTGACACTCACTGTGACCCTTGCAAAGAAAATCAATGCGAACGAGGTTTACACCCCTGTACCCCCTGTAAATGAACATGAAGTTATATAGATATATCTATAAATAATTATTTTAAATAATGTGTATGTAGGAATTTATATGTAGATATTTCAATGCACAGGAAGTTACATAGAGATAGCTCTAAATGGTTTAGCGATATCGTTAAATTAACAGAAAGTTATTTTGAGCTATGTTTAATGAACAGGAGGTTATTTAGAGATACATCTAAATGATTTAGAGATATCTGCAAAAGTATTTAAAGATATCTCAAAAACAGTTTGCGATATCTTAAAATGCTTTAAAGATATCTGTAAATGCATTTTAGATATATCATTTAAAGCTCCATTTAAAGATACCTTAAAATATTTAGAGATATCTGGAAATGATTTGGAGATATCTTAAAATATTTAAAGATATCTACAAATTAATTTGAGATATCTCTAAATGATAATTTGGCTTGCCACACTAAAATAGATAAATGAGCAATTTAAAAATTTCTACTCAAATTGATATACTTCTGAATCAGATACAGATCACTCATTAATAGACTCTTTCCTTGAAAACCTCAACATTCTTTCCATTAATCCTCAATCAAAGGTTGGTATGGAGGAGCCCTGCTCCCTTGAGGAAATTACTGAGCTAATTAAATGAATGCAAAGTGGCAAGTCCCCTGGGCCTGATGGGTTGCCTATCGAATTTTACAACAACAAAAACAAATCCCCCAACTCTCCCATTCTAAAGTCTTTATATTCTCTGAATCATGTCTGTCACAATCCCTCCCCCTACACTTAGTCAAGTTTCAATATTATTATTATTAGAAAAGAACAAAGGTGGCTTTGGCTCACAGACTTGAATTTATTCTCCCCTCTATTGTAGACCTGACAGATTTTATCCAGAACAGACAATCCTTTATCAGTCTCTGACATTTATTCAACATCATATATACATCCTCCTCCTCACTTGTTCCCGAGGTTCTTATTTCACTGGATGCTGAGAAAGCTTTTGACTGGGTTTGTCAGCCTTGAAAAATTTGGACCAAACTTAATTTCTTGGAACAAGCTGCTCTATACATCTCCCCTGTCCATGCTAACAATATGAATTCTGAATACTGTTCTCTACACCGTGGAACTCGGCAGGGCTACCCAATTTCTCCTTTGCTCTTTGCTGTTGCAATTGAGCCCCTAGCTATTGCCCTGTGTAGTAGTCAGTTTGTGTAGGGTGGGGTTCAGGGGAGGATTGGAACAGAGGGTAGTGTCAGAGTGTGCAGGGTGTGGTTCAGGGGAGATTTGGAACAGAGGGTAGTGTGCAGGGTGTGGTTCAGGGGAGATTTGGAACAGAGGGTAGTGTCAGAGTGTGCAGGGTGTGGTTCAGGGGAGATTTGGAACACATGTTAGTGTCAGTGTGTGCAGGGTGTGGTTCAGGGGAGATTTGGAACAGAGGGTAGTGTCAGAGTGAGCAGGGTGTGGTTCAGGGGAGTTCAGGGGTCATTTGGAACAGAGGGTAGTGTGAGAGTGTGCAGGGTGTGGTTCAGGGGAGGATTGGAACAGAGGGTAGTGTCAGAGTGTGCAGGGTGTGGTTCAGGGGAGATTTGGAACAGAGGGTAGTGTCAGAGTGTGCAGGGTGTGGTTCAGGGGAGATTTGGAACAGAGGGTAGTGTGAGAGTGTGCAGGGTGTGGTTCAGGGGAGGATTGGAACAGAGGGTAGTGTCAGTGTGTGCAGGGTGTGGTTCAGGGGAGATTTGGAACAGAGGGTAGTGTCACTGTGTGCAGGGTGTGGTTCAGGAAGGATTGGAACAGAGGGTGTCTCTCTATGATGATCTTATTTGCTCGTCTGACCCTACCTCATCCCTTCCTCATGTTCTATCTTTGATAGATTTGGTATATCTTCTGGATATAAACTAAATATACATAAAAGTGAATTATTTCCAATCAATTCTGCACCTGTAAATTATCAATTTGCTACTTCACCCTTTAAGATTTCATATGTAAAGTTTATATATTTAGGAATTACTGTTACATGATCCTATGCCAACATCTTTAAATCTGATTTCACCCCTGTATTAGATCATATTAAACAGGATTTTTGCATGCTGGTCATCTCTACCCCCCCCTCACTCGCTGGCCGTATTAACTCAGTTAAAATGAATACGTCCTAAATTCTTATACCTATTCCAATGCATTCCAATCTTCATCCCTAAATCCTTCTTTAACACTTTAGATAAATTGATCTCATAATTTATATGGAACAAGAAAAATCATTGTACTTGCAGGTCCATCTTTCCGAGACCAAAGCGTCTGGGTGGTATGGCTCTGCCTAATTTTCAGTTTTACTATTGGTCAGCAAATATTTGCTGTATTACACATTGACTCCATTCTGGTCTACAGCAGATAGGCCCAGCTTGGCTACTTATGGAAGAGGCTTCTTGTCAGCCTACTTCCTTACCATCACTGATATGTGCCTCACTACTACTTTCTGTTCCCAGTTTAACAATAACCTTTTAGTAAAACACTCCCTTAAAATATGGCCCCAATTTAGGCAGCATTTTGGTTTCCAGTCCATATCAATGTTCTCTCCCATTGATGCTAACCATCATTTTCTACCCTCTTGGGTGATGCCTCCTTTCATACCTGGCATAGAAAGAGTCTGCAATGTTTGAAAGATCTGTACATTGACAATAATTTTGCACCCTTTGAACAACTTTCACTCATATTTAACACACCTAGGACACATTGTTTTGCAAATTCAGAGTTTTGTGAGCAGTAAAGTGAACCAGTTCCCCTCACTGATCCATATTTTCTGGTCCTGTCCCAGGTTAGACTCATTTTGGAGCTCAGTCTTTGAGACCTTTTCATACTTTTTTTATGTGTCTGTTGCCCCCACAGCACTTATGTCAATCTTTGGGATAGTGCCTGATGATATCCCTCTGTCCAAGGTTCAGTCGAGCACCCTGGCTTTTGCATCACTGTTGGCCCGACGCCTTATTTTGTTAAATTGGAAGCAAGCTGCCCAACCCTCATATGTTCACTGGGTTAGAGCCGCCATGCAATATCTCAAACTGGAGAAAATCAGATATTCTCAGTGGGTCTAGCGACAAGTTTCATGCTGCATGGCCCCTTTTTTTACCGATGTTGACAATCTGAAGATCTCAGCCCTCCCGTAGGGTTTTCCTCTGTGCTTTTTTGCATCTTGCAGTCATTTTTGAGACCCAACTATCCCTTTTTTGTATTATGGTAGCATTCTTTATTTATTTCCGTATGGGTTTGTTTAATTTTTATTTATTGTTTTGCTTGCTTGTACAACAGCTGCGTATTTTGTGTTGGATTTAAAACCAAAAAATTGGTTTGGTGTGTTGAAAGTTAATTAAAAAATTATTGAAGTAATACTTTATTATAGTATAAAAATAGAGAATAAAGTAAAACATAAAACATAAACATTCATATTTTATAGTATATAATATAAAACTTCTACTAAGTACTTAATAAATAGATATGCGTAACATCTAAAAGTTTTATTTAATTAGAGTAGTCTATAAACGTATGTGGAAAATGTGGGAACACGGGGGGCTACACTATAATACAATAAAAAACGGTATGATCCATAGGCCTATATGAATATAAGATTGAGAACAGGGGGATGTGTAAAATACATACGAGTTTCCTGAGCAGCTTCATGCACTGGCAGTTCTATAGGCGGAGTACCAGGCTGAGCATCCTAATGTTCCTGTACACATCTGCCAGTCCCTATACCCTGCCTCTGCTCCGAGAAGCCAGTAACTGCTGGGCTGCAGCTGCAGTAGAAGTGCCAGATGCTGAATCCGCTTAACACACACACACACATTATAATGAAACGTAATATTATAAACATTCAAACAAAAGTCTTTATTTAAAGCGATACAGTACATTTATGTTGTTTGTTAACTATATCCATTACTTATTGCACAATATGCCAATTGATGCTAACAATTCATTCCAGTTCTGTGCGGTGGAAGAAGAGGTGGAGATCTGTTGCTCCTGGGACATTTTAAAAGAATTCTAGAAAGAAAATATGAACACTACTATGACTATAACTAATATGAGGCTAAAGGTTCGGTTAGTTGCATTTATACAAACATTAAGAATAGGCTAAACATGGTTTACATTTGCAGCCTCTTTTGCATTCTTTCTTGTGTGTGTGTGTGTGTGTGCGTGTGTGGTTTGGTATGGCTTTGCTGAGGTATAACGTGAGATTCCGCCAGTTAAACAGGATCTTGACCGCTGAAATCTCGTGAGCCACAAGCACAATCCCTGCTCGGTTTACAGGGGTTTTTAAAGCTATTTTTATCGTGAGAAAGCAATTGACCCTGCCCTTAAAGTCTCGCTGACCAAAGGACGTTCTTTTGCTGTTTCACAATGTATTCGCGTGACATCGTCACACAGGCATGACTGTAGTCACTTTTCATGTGCATGTAAACACAGCCAATGTTTGTCAATAAGTTTTATTCATTAAAGGACATGTTACAGTTGAAAGGTCCCAATATCACATGATTAAAATAAATAAATAAATAAAATTAAAAAAAAAAAAAAAAAAAAAAAAAAAAAAAAAACTAAAAAGGCTTAAAAACACAGCATGAATAAGTGTGGAATGTTTTAATAATTAATTTTTACTGTGTATGAATTACATTGTTGTTTCTAAGTAATTACATTTTTGTTAATGGAACATAAAATAAAGCAGACCTAGCAGTAAATATGATGTTATTATAAAATAGACAATGCATTTACAACAATGTTCCCCCGAACCTTAGTAAATACATTCTTAATTTATATTGCCCTTTTTGGTTTTGTAAAGAGAAGAACAAAATACTACCAATACCCTGCAGTTAATTTGTAATTTTAGGCCCGGGTGCTGCTTTTGTAGCCAAGCTGTTGCATTACATTATTTGAGGTAAAATCTGGTGGTGGTAAGTAGTTATACAACCCAAGGGACCTTCAAGGGAAAGATACTGTACACATGGCCAGAATAGCGTGTGTGTGCTTGATTATGCTGTATGATTTAGATTTTTACTAACCTTACATTGGCTAGGCCGCCGCAGTTTTTCAGGAGAAAAACACAGTTGTATGAAAATATAAGCAAGTCCCAGCAGGCATTTATTGAGTTACAGTATGTTGAACTATCATAGTGGTACTTTATTTTCAAAATTTCTGTTTAATTGTAGTTGTAAATTAGTTTCTGCTCCAAGGTCAAACCTGAATAAGAAATTATTGCTATGTGAACATTTCAAAGCACAAGTAATTTACTGTTTTGTATTATTAGAGATAATTAACAGAAAATTGTTCTATTGTTATCTAGGAAATTTGGTTCATTGGACTTATTATCTAATGATAATTTAGAGATGTAGAGATTTACAGTCTTAATATTTCCAGTGAGGTATACTGCAGCCACATATGAATGTAAGGTTTATACTGTACTATTAAAAACTCAAAACGCTTGCCATTGTATTTATCAAGTCTCTTTTAGTATTTCTAAGTTGGACAAAGTTAAAGAATGAAGGTATAGGTTCTGTAACTGTTGTGTAACAAGTTAATGTATTGTTATTTTAAAAATTTTCTTTTATACTGTTTTTAAACAAAGTTGAAATAGTTATTAGCAAGTACTATCATTTTTCAAAACTGTGAGCAAAATTTGTTTGGAGAGAAACAAATACAATATTTTAATTGCGAATGGGCCTTGGATATTCCACAAACAAACTTTAATCACAGAATAGCATTTAGATGAGCAGTTAAACATATTTTTTTTCACATATTACATACCATACTGTACCAAAACATACAGAAACAATGGGGGAATTTCCATGGACAAAGACAAACAAGTCTCACCTTTTTCTCACTCTATTTTGGCAATACTTTTGTGTTGTGTGGGTTTCCATGTCGTTTTCTTTTAGACAAAGAAATTCTCAAATGCAAATAACCTAATTAATATTAAACTACGGGAGGGTACATTTAAATATTTGAGTTCCAGTTTGGCCTTGAGCAACTTATTGCTATTGTACAGCTTTCTTAAAATAGGTTTCCACTAAATTTTAGGTAGTGTTGAAGCACTGCAAGTGCAGGCTGCCTCATCTGGCCGCCAAAAAATGTAATAAAAAAACTACGGGAAAGAAAAGAAAAACAGAGATATACACTGCTGTGCAAAAGTCTTCAGACATTCAGGATTTACAGTGCATATCGTTGTTGTGAGCATCAGTGGTTTACTCTGGGGCTCCGCTGGTGTTTTCTGCTGTTGTGCAGCTTTCACTGTTGTTGATGCCGCTTGGTTTGGGTGGGGGTAGTCCAGGTTTGTTGTTAAGTGGTCTTTGGTTCGTGTTGATCAGGGTCTTCAAGAATTTGTGATCATGGCAACTCAAGGTGAACTGTGCATGGGCAGCTTGATATGAGACGTTACGGTGGCTAGTCCATTACATTTACTCAGTGGTTCTCAACAGGGGGGAGCACACCACCTGTTGTTATTTGAGGTCCAGTAGATGCTAATCCACCCGAGACTTTCCGTAACTGCGCTGTGTCTTGCAGCAAGGTGATGTTAAGCCTTTTTTTGAACAAATTCGTGGAACCAACAGTTTCTTTTTTTTTCATGTTTATAGCTAAGCAACCGAAAAGTTTAAGTGTAAACCAATTGATCACCAGACTCGAAGATAACAAAAGTGTAAAAGTATGAAAAAAATACCTGTGCTTTGCAAAGAGCTTTGTTATTTATTTATTTATTTACTTATTACAAAGGGCTGCATTTTTTTTTTTATTTGTAGTAGCTTAAACCAATCAAACTATAAAGCACTAGAATTTTATGAGTCAAATGGCTATAATCTCAAATATTGAATAAATTGTGTTACATAAAAAAATACTGAACCCCTTGTGCTGTACCCTTATTTTTTCCTATTTGGTCAAAAAACCTTGCCATGGGTACTTAGATCTCAGATAATAAAGGATGGTTTGGTATGGCCTTTACTATTACTAGTGTTGCACGAGGCTACGTCACAAATGAGATTTTCACTGCTGAAGTTTCCATGCAAAAAAACCCTGGTGTTTTTGGTCAATTGTACATGAGAAGGTGATTTACCCACCCTTTAAAGTTGTAAAATGTTTTAGATGTGCACTTCCAATAGGATGTGTCCTCTTTAGTGCACTGGGGGTTGAGATCTGTCCCCTAAATCACTGCAGGAAAAAAAAAAAAACATAACAAGTGCTCTGGCTTTTCTGTTCCGTACCACATCATGGATCGTTATTGCTGTGTTACCTGTTTGACAATGTGGACAATAATTCTTACACTATCGTAAGAAGAACATAAGAAAGTTTACAAACCATTCGGCCCATCTTGCTCGTTTGGTTGTTAGTAGCTTATTGATCCCAAATTCTCATCAAGCAGCTTCTTGAAGGATCCCAGGGTGTCAGCTTCAACAACATTAATGGGGAGTTGGTTCCAGACCCTCACAATTCTCTATGTATCCTCCTATTTTCTGTTCTGAATGCCCCTTTGTCTAATCTCCATTTGTGGCCCCTGGTCCTTGTTTTTTTTTTTCAGTTCAAAAAAGTCCCTTGGGTCATCATTGTCAATACCTTTTAGAATTTTGAATGCTTGAATCAGGTCATTGCGTAATCTTCTTTGTTCAAGACTGAATAGATTCAATTACTTTAGCCTGTCTGCATATGACATGCCTTTTAAACCCGGAATAATTCTTGTCGCTCTTCTTTGCACTCTTTCTAGAGCAGCAATATCCTTTTTGTAGCGAGGTGACCAGAACTGAACACAATATTCAAGATGAGGTCTTACTAATGCATTGTTACAGTTTTAACATTACTTCCAGTGCTATCAGTGCTCTAGAGCAGACATTTTGAAAAGAGCTTTGAAACAGACTTTAAAGTTATAAGTGTAAAAATGTGTCAGGATGTCAACAATGAAAAGAACAATTACAGATACGTATTTACAGTTGTAGCAACACGTGGGAATGTGTAACACTATATATTTTGGAACATCACTACTTACTTTTTAATCCAATACATCACAACCCACTATACAAAATGTTTTTAAATAACTCACAAGTTAAATCTTTTAGAATAGGACCCAGCAAAAAAAAAGTGTAATACTTTGTAATAAAAATAAAATCATTGTTTTGCTGGGAGTATAACTTTAATAATGTACCAGTACATCTGTACACTGCTGGTATTGGTTAACTATTTTGAAACTGCATGAAAGTATTTTTTGAAATGTATTTATTATACATGATTTCCTTTCCAACACTGAATAATGCCTGGCAGGTGCTCATTCTGAACAATGATATAATGTTCAGATTTAGCAACATGAAGAATAAAAGATTCACAAAAAGGAATAACAATTTTTTAAAAATCACTGATGATCTTTAAGAAGATGAATGTTAAACAATAAGCTTGTTAACAAGTATGGTATATAATAGAGCTGGCCAAACTTTCCGACCCTACAAGCCACATACCAAAATGATTGAGATCCACAAGACACATACTGTAAAACATTAAACGTTAGCGAGCAAGACATTTTAAATAGCAGCATTCTTGTGCAGTACAGTAGTTGATGGCAGCAAAATACACAAGACCAAGGGATAGAACATTGCAGAGTACTGTTTTGTACTGTAGCTATACAGTGTATTAAACTTTAAATGTAACACACTGGTGTTTTTCCAATATTTCTGTTTATACTTTATGTATTGCGCACTTTAACTAAAATATATTCAGTTATTATGAATCAAAATATGACAACTGACCTAATTTCACGTAAAATATTTTTTTGTAGGGGTTCTTTTTGACAAGCTCTTCCCTTGAAGATCTGAATAGTGGGTTTAAAAAAAAAAACACACACTTTTTTTTTGTATGATGACAAATGAACTGTATTTATTTTGAAAGGGATTACAGTACCTGCTCATGATGAGACGTAATATAATATTACATTATACATACATATAATATTAATTTTAGACCTGCAATATAACTAGGATTGCTACTGTTCTATTTAATTTTTTTTGCCAAATCTATGATTAATATCGATGTTTATTTTAGAAAAAAATATACCCATAAAGATCCTACCCAAATTAAAAAATTGTCTCAAATAAACAGTAGAAAACGCACCTTTTAAAGTCTATTAGACAGACTTTTATAGCATTCATTTGCGAAGAATAATGAACACAAATGAAAACAGAGAACAAAAATAATGAACGTGTTTATTTTTGCTTTCTCCCTTTTTGTTTTTGTTTATTATTCTTTCTTTAGTTCATTCGAGCTGCAAAGCGTCCGTCACCCAGCATTTCACTGGGAGCCACACTTGAACTGCCCAATAGCCAGCCGCATGAGGCTCACGAGCCATGGTTTGGCCACCTCTGGTATAGAAGTACAGGAACAGGTGGTGGTGTTCATCTCTGTTATGTGGCCAGCTCAGGTTGTAGACTTGAACTCTGGTGAAATGTTGTCCTGTGAGGTTTAATAAAAGAACCTGATGTCTGTGAGCCACAGCTGAGTTTTACAGCAAGCCTTGGCCTCTGCCTCCTGATTGTTTTCCTGTTCTTTAGTGCAGGGCAACGTCAACCCCGTAATGTACTTAACAACATAGTAAACAGTGACATGTTTTTCTTTAAAGACTGGGGGGGGAGGATGGTTCAGTGATGTTTTTTGAACACTTAACCACCAGGAAATTGTCTAAGAATTGTATGAATCGTATATTATATATTATATTACAGTAGGTTGACCCCTAAGACCTCTGAAACTTCACAACATAGCAGTATTATATGTGACATGAAAAATACAGGCCTGGCTTTAATTAAAACGACCCACGTGAAAATGGTCACTCTATTACAACTCATAAATGATTTGGCTCCAAAGAACAGCAATATCAAGGAGACTTCATAGAAGCTGCCTGCTTCAAGTACGTAAGTACAAATACAGATGGTTTCCTGTAGAAACAGGTGTGCACCTTAAGCTTATTTAGTTATACATAGTTCGACAACTGATTAAATTAACTTGTATACAGCAGAATAAAAAAAGAATAAAAAAAAATAAAATAGAAAAAATACAGCAAGTGCAGCTGTAACAGGGTTAAGCTTTCTTTGCATTTTATTTTGTATTTATAATTTATAGATGTGTCGTTTTTCTGGGAGGACATTCAGGATAACGAGCAGCTTGTGTGAGTATGGATGCCGGTAGGGTTCTTGAGAAACTGCCACTTTGTGTGTGAAGTTTATGAACTGTAGCGTATACTGATGGTGGTGTGTATCGGCACATAGCAATTGTAGCTTATGTGTTGCCGCTGCTGCTACATTCTTAGCGCGACACCGGCTCTGCTTGTAGTGAGAGGGGTAGAGGGATATCTAGAATGGCCCCAATGTTTTTATTTAACCTGATAGCTGTGAGAATGTGATTATTTAGTCAATGAAATACGTGCCTGTGACAGAAATACAATGAGTTCTGGTTGTAAATCTCTCTCTCGACCTGTGACAGTGCTAAATAGTGAAAGGAGAAGTCTCTGGATAGGCTGTCCTGACAGTTCAGAGGTCGGAAAGTCGGTCAGCCTGGAAGTGAGGCTCTGTTGCAAGAATGTATTGACCTGGAAGGTAAACAAGGTTGCAGCTGCAAGCAATAGACACAGTTGTAATTGTTTACTAAGGGGTCACTCGGGATAGCATAAAAGGGGCCAGAGAAACGCTAATCTTTTCCTTTGCTTGGTTTAAAATACGAGGAACAGAAAAGACCAGGAGATTGTCCCTAAATAAGAAATGAGTTTGTGAGTGTTTTGTTTGTTTGTGTGTTTAGTAACTGTCTGTGTCTTTTTGTAATTACAAGACAGCTAAGCACGAATCTGGAGCTGTCGCCTTGGGCCAGCACTAAACCGGATCACTGCACACTCGCTAGGTTTTGTTTAGTTTAGTTGGAGCACCGCGTTATTTTGATTTGAATACACTTTGTTGACTGAATCCTCAACCACATCTCCAATTCACCAATGTAACTAACTGGATTTTTTATATTCTGTTTAGGTGCCTTTCAGTGCTTTACAAACTGTGATGCTGATTTGTAAACGATGGTGTCTAATTTGTGTAGCTGGTAACTAATATGGCTCTGTGTTTATGACGCTCTAAAAAAAAAAAACATTTGATACATTCTATTTTTGTAAATGCGAAAAACATATTTTACCTAAATAAAAACATTGAACTCCATCTTTGCTTCCTCTCTGCTTTTCTTGAGGTTCATCTCCTGCTCTTTCCCAATAAAATAACCTGTGCTGTTAAACAAGGGCAAAATTGGCAAACATTAAATTTGAGTTGCTTTTTCTTTATAGAGCTGGCATAGTCGGATTACTGCAGGGCACGGCAGTGGTTTAGCCTGAACGTAGTTTCCCTTGAGGTAGCTGCCCACGGTCCAATGCTGAATCAGGCTCAGTTCAAGTTTGCCCCTGTTACACAGCAGTTACTTTAAATAAAGCACAGTCACAACTCTAATCAATACAAAACTGCAATTTCTTCATGGGTGAAAATGGACCATCCAAGGATTTAAGTCATCATATTCACTTCTCCAGAAAGATATTTTTTATCCAAATGCTGATGTGAGGAGGTTTGAGTAGATCCAATCCATGCAGCTTATGTATTACTAATGTAATAGAGTGTAATTAAATGATTGAATGCATAAGTACATATTAATAATAGGGATAAACAGGTTTCAGGGAGTATGCATCAGTTAGACCTTCTTTCTTATTTTAAATACAAGGACGGATCTCCCTTTTGTGCACCCCAAATATTTTGGAAGTCATTGCCAATGCATACTGTGCATACTGCGTGGTTTATTCTTTTTTTTTAAATCCCTTGGTCTCTTGCTGTTATGTTTTTGCCAACAGATAACAGTTAATAAGAAGTCAAATTTATTAACCAAGCTAAGAAGCCTGCTTCCTGTTTCTTAACTCCTAAGAAAAAAAAAAAAACTGAAGCAAAATGATCTGTAGTACTAGAATACTAGCTAAACACACCTTGTGTACAGTATATCTATGAAGAAATAAACATGGCGTGTGTCCTCCTTAACAGTTCATTTTAAAAACGTGATACAGTGCTCACCCGTTATAACCCGCCCCGTTATAATTCGGAATCGGTTATAACACGGTAGGGTGGTGGCTCCCATTTGCTCCATAATGCCATTACAGCAGCCCTTTTATACTCGTTATAAGGCGGAACACAAATACTAGTGTCTTGTAACTATGGTTCCCCACTATAACGTTATAAAGGGTGAGCGCTGTATATGGTACTACTCTAGTACTGAAAATGGAACTATATGACAGGAAAGATGTTTGATTCACTACAGCCACTTTAATGTGTTTTTTTTTTCTGAATGACAGAAACATACTGTTATAGAAGACATGCCATATGGGGAATATGAGTCTGTTTCTACTTAATAAAAAAAAAAAAGTAATTATCTCATATTACTCTTGACCCTGGAGTCTTTTGAATAAGAAGAAATCTCTTAATACCACTTTGGTGCAAAGTTTTGTTGTAAGCAAATTACAAACCGTTAACTGGTGTGAGCCAAAGCTACATACTGATATTATTGGCATTTTATTGTCTTGGTATTTTATTGGTTCTTCCAGTAAAGGCACTGCTGTGTGGAAGTTCAGAGTGAGTCTTGCAACTAACAGCTTGCTAGTTCAAATATTTAGCTGTTAATCTTCCATGGGTTGGCGATGAAATAAGTCATTTAGCTTGTAATCAGCATGTGCATTTCAAAATTTGATTACAATTATATTTTTCAGCTGCTAGCAATGTGTTCTGGATAAAGTAAATAAACATGTCATGATTGGCATGAAACTAATCTATTTCTACCTCATGGTTTTAGTTCAATATTCTTTAAATATATTTTTTATAAAGTTACTCGGATCAAAGATTGTTGACATTTTCTCATGCAAACTGGATTTATTTATGCATATATGTACTGCTGTTGAGTCTCCTTAACCAGTTCAGTTGCCCATAGGTCAGTGTTTAAGTTAGTCCTCAATCGTTTTCTAACATGTTTTGAATAAATAAAAAGTTTTGGACATCAAGTAGAAATCAAACCTAAGACCTAGTTTCATGGGTGGTGAGCACTACACAGGTAAACTGTGTCAGGTTATATATACTTTTTGATGTTGGTTATTGTTGCTTTCTAACAAACATTTTATATATAAGAACATAAAATAGTTTGGAAATGAGAAAATGGCATTTGGCCCATTAAGGCTTGTCCCTTCTTTTATCACCTACTTGGGGGGGGAAATCATTTAAAAGCAAAGAATCTAGTCTTTTTGTAAATGTTCCCAGTATTTTAGATCCTACTACTTTAGCTGGTACCTATTCCATGCATTTATAACTCTTTGTGTAAAAAAAAGTGCTTCCTACCTTCTAAACTTACTCATCTTCCACTTGTGCCCTCTTGTTTTTCTCTCTGTGTAAATCTGAAGTAGTGTCTCGGGTTAACTTTATCTATACTATTTATTATATTAAAGACTGCAATCAAGTCCCTGCTTTCCCTTGTTTTTTCTATGCTGAAGAGATTTAATTATTTTAACGTGTCTTCACAGCTCATGTCATTAAGCCCTGGGATCAGCCTCGCTGCCCTTCTCTGTACTTTCTCAAGTGCATTGATGTCTTTTTTGTAGTCAGGTGAACAAAACTACACAGTATTCTAGGTGGGGTCTAACTAGGGCATTGTATAATCTTAGCATAACCTCTCTAGACTTGTATTCCATGCTTTTTGCAGTATATCCTAACATTTGCCTTATGAATTGCCTCACCACATTGACAAGATACTTTTAATGATGACTCGACAATAACCTGGCAATCCTTTTCAAAGTCTTCATCCCCCATTTCCATCCCATTCATTTTATATTTATAACATGGAATATTACGCCCAATATGCAATACTTTACATTTCTTAACATTAGAATGAATTTGCCACAAGTTTGCCCTGTTACAGAGAAGGCCCAAATCCCTTTGAATTATCTGGGCTGCACAGTCCACTGCTCCCCCAAGTTTGGTATTATCAGCAAATTGTATATCTTAGTCCAATTAATTTATATAAATGAGGAACAGTAAGGGTCCTAATTACAGACACTTGTGGTACCCCACTAAGTGCATCCCCCAATCCAATTTTACACATCTCACACTTACTGTCTGCTCTCTGTCTTTTAATCAGTTCTGTATTCAATTACATGTCCTCCCCTGTATTCCTGCTGATTTTAATTTACGTATAAATCTTTCATGCAAGACTTTGTCAGAGGCTTTTTGAAAATCAAGATAAATTATATTGTAAGCATTGCCATCATCTACATTAGCTGTAACATCCTCAAAAAAGTCAAATGGGTTAGTTAAGCATTACCTCCCTGTTCTGAATCCAAGCTTAACTCTTAATATTGCTTCCATCATTTTGCACGTTACAGAAGATAAAATAACAGGTCAAAAATGACCTGCATCTGTAAATGCATGGAATAGCCTACCAGGTGAAGTGGTAGTATCTAAAACACTGGGGACATTTTAAAAAAGACAGGCTTTGTGCTTTTAAATTAATTCCCCCCCAGTACGGGAAAATGGAGTGCGAACGAGAGACAAGCCTTGATGTTTCAGGCTTCAGGGACATTGTTTGTTTCTATAGAACTATTCATTACAGCAGCCAGTGGTCAACTTATTTCTACCCTTGTTTCCTTAAGCACCCTTGGATACATCATATCTGGGCCCAGTGATTTGGTATTTTTTTAGCTTCTGTAGCTTATTTAATGCCTCTGCTTCACTGATGCTGAAATCTTCAAGACCTGTGTGTGCGAAGGGACGGCACTGGCAGCATATTATTTGTATCCTCGTAAAACACTCAAAAATATTTGTTTAATACACCAGATATTTTGCAATCTTCATAAACCTCATATGCATCCCTTTAATACCCTAACCCCCTATTTCACAGTTCTTTTACTTTTATAGTATTGGAAGATTTTTTTTAGGGTTATGTTTAGTATCCCTGGCAATATTTCCTAGATCTCGTTTGCCCCTCCTAAAATCAATTTTTAAACGTTTAAGTATACACTTACATTCTTCCCAATATTTTGCTCTTCTATCTTTCCTTTAAGTAATATACAGCTGTCTTTTATTCTAAGCTTATTTTTTTATTGATCAGTTTAACCATCTTAGTGACTGCTTGCTATACCTTGTCCTTTTCATTTTAGGTACAGTGCCTACAGAAAGTTTACACCGCCTTGAACATTTTTCACATTTTGTTGTGTCAGTGCCTCATAGTTTCATACATTTAAATGAGGATTTTTTCCACTTATTTACAAACCATACTCCACACTGTTAAGGGAAAAAAAGTTTTTATTGAGACTGTGCCACTCAAGGACATTTACCTTTTTATTTCTTAGTCACTCCAGTGTAGCTTTGGCTGTGTGCTTTGGGTCGTTGTCATGCTGAAAGGAGAACTCCTGTCCCAGTTTCAGCTTTCTTGCAAAGGGCAGCAAATTTTCCTCAAGGACTTCTTTGTACTTTGCTCCATTTGTTTTCCCTTCTATCTTGACTAGTGCTCCAGTCCTTGCCGATGAGAAACATCCCCATAACATGATGCTGCCACCACCATGCTTCACAGTAGGGATGGTGTTTTCTTTGGGTGATGCGCTGTGTTGGGTTTGTGCCAAACATAACACTTTGCATTTAGGCCAAAAACTTCCATTTTAGTTTCTTCAGAAGACAGAACTTTTTACCACGTGGCTACAGAATCTCCTGAGTGTTTTTTTGCATATTTCAAATGGGATTCAAGGTGGGCTTTCTTGAGTAATGCTTCCTTCTTGCCACCCTACCATACAGGCCAGATTTGTGGAGTGCTTCGGTTATTGTTGTCACATGCACACTTTGATCAGTCTTGGCCATAAAAGCCTGTAGCTCTTGCAAAGTTGCCATTGGCCTCTTGTTAGCCTCTCTTATCAGTGTCCTTCTTGCTCGGTCATCCAGTTTGGAGGGACAGCCTGATCTAGGTAGTGTCTTGGTGGTGCCATACACCTTCCACTTCTTAAAAATTGTCTTGACCGTGCTCCAAGGGATAGTCAAGACCTTTGATATTTTTTTTATACCCATCCCGGTGATCTGTGCCTTTCAACAACTTTGTCCTGGAGTTCTTTTGAAAGCGCCTTGCTGCTCATGGTCTTTGCTTTGAAATACACTACCCAGCAGAGGGAACCTACAGGAACTGCTGAATTTGTCATGAAATCATGTGACTCACTACAATTCAACACAGGTGGAGGCCACTTAACTTGGTGTGTGATTTTGAAGGAGATTGGTTACACCTGAGCTAATTTAGGATTGCTATTGCAAGGGGGGTGGACACTTATCCAACAAAGCTATTTCAGTTTTTATTTTTAATCTGCTCCCCTATAATTAAGGTGCAAGCCAACCTTTTTGTAAAGCTCGCTTTTCTCTTCTAAAAGGTGCTCCAGTTATTTACGAATCCAAAACCCTCCCTTCTGCATTTCCCCTCTAACCACATATTTAAACCAATTATTCTGCCAAGCCTCTCCTTCCCTGCTCTCACAACTGGACGTTTACTTGGCTCCTTTTTTCTTTAAGCCTGGCAGCGAGTTCACTGAACGTCTTTCAGTAACTCTGACCTCTTCTCACATGTTATTTGTCCCTGCATGGACAATCACTGTTGGTTCTGTATCTGCCCTGTTTGTGACACCAGGGAGACAGATAACACTCCTGTTTACTGGGTCCCTTCTGCAAAACTTCCTGTCTACATGCCTTATAAGTGAATCACCCATTATGATTGTCTGCCTCTGACAGTCCCCATCAGCAGGCCTCGCTAGTAGTACCAACATGATTCAGCTGCAACTCTTCACTTTCCTCCCCTGGTTGCTATCTGACTCCTGTTCTTTGGCCCAAGAGCAAGAAACCTGTTTCCAGGTTCTGGACTCTACTCTCCTACTGCTAATCTATGTTCCACCCTATTCCCCCTTTTCTTTTTTCCTCTAACTACTGTCCACTCCCTGTCTGGTCAACCCACCTCCCTCTGTGTATCTAGTGGGGCCACATACAACTCATCCTGGGAGTCTACAAACGGCTGTAACTCCTTGATTGCCTGCTGTTGGTCTAGCTGCTCTGTCAGACTAGCTATCAGATTTTTATACTTGCCTTCTGCTCTGCAGCTAAAGCATAACCTGCCAAGCTGTTCCTCTGTACAAAGACCTGCAAACTCTGTCAACCTGATCTTACACCACTGCAATGCACAAAGTGCACTCCTATTTCTTCAGCCAGGACCAGTATCTTTATTATGTTTTCTGCTAGCAGTGTCATGCCAACTTTTACAATTTTACCTGGTTTTAGATATGAATTGATATGTTATTGATAGTTTCTTAAACGCTTTATGAAATAGTTGATCAATCTGGTCATCAAATGTTAGGTTTTATTTTAATATAGATGGTTTAACAGTAATAATGCTATGTAATGCATTGAAAACAAAAATACATCAAACATAAAGAAAAGTTAAGTGGTGACAATGGACATACGTTTTTCAAACCTTACAAACAGGTTCAGGTACCGAAAAGAAAAATGTTTAAGAATGTATTTAGCTAACTCGGTCAGTAATGAGATTGCCAAAACAAGAACACAGGTGTTCAAATATTATTGACTGTGTTTGATTTTACCTTACCTCCTTTCCATGTAGTTTGTTTCGCCCAGAGATTTTGTAGCACTGCAAGTCACTTCACTAAAAATTGGATCTTCCTCACCAATATTTGCACAGAAAACATACTCAGTGTAATTGTGTAACCAAAGCTTTATTGACGAATGTATAGATTATGCATGTTTTTAGAGTTAAGGGCTATTCACACTATAGAACATAAGAACATAAGAAAGGTTACAAACGAGAGGAGGCCATTCGGCTCATCTTGCTCGTTGGTTGTTAGTAGCTTATTGATCCCAAAATCTCATCAAGCAGCTTCTTGAGGGATCCCAGGGTGTGAGATGACCAGAACTGAACACAATATTCTAGATGAGGTCTTACTAATGCATTGTACAGTTTTAACATTACTTCCCTTGATTTAAATTCAACACTTTTCACTATATAGCTGAGCATCTTGTTGGCCTTTTTTATAGCTTCCCCACATTGTCTAGATGAAGACATTTCTGAGTCAGCATAAACTCCTAGGTCTTTTTCATAGATTCCTTCTTTAATTTCAGTATCTCCCATATGGTATTCATAATGCACATTTTTACTGCGTGTGTGCAGGACCTTACACTTTTCTCTATTAAATGTCATTTGCCATGTGTCTGCCCAGTTCTGAATGCTATCTAGATAATTTTGAATGACCTTTACTACTGCAACGGTGTTTGTCACTCCTATTTTTGTGTTGTCTGTAAATTTAACAAGTTTGTTCACTATACCAGAATCTAAGTCATTAATGCAGATTAGGAATAGCAGAGGACCTAATACTGATCCCTGTGGTACACCACTGGTTACCTTGCTCCATTTTTTAACGTTTCTCCTCTAGTCAGTACTTTCTGTTTTCTACATGTTAACCACTCCTGAATCCATGTGCATGCATTTCCTTGAATCCATACTGCGTTCAGTTTGAGAATTAATTTTTTATCCAGGACTTTGTCAAAATCTATAGCATTTTTTCACTATGTTTTCTATGGTAAAAAAATCGAACCTATGGAATTGAGTACTACCTTTTACACTCAAGCGTAATCACAGCAAAAAAAATGCAAAATTTGTTTTGAAAAAAATACCAAAACGGGTTTGATTTTTGGACAAAAACGCAGGGATCACCACCCTGTCCTCATAAATTTGGATATAATCTGAAGGCAATATGGATCGTTTGCCAGCTGCCACATGCTCCCAAGAGAAAGAAAGCGCTACACAAACATGTATGTATGTGTATAGCATATCCTACAAATTCTGTTGTATTTATGTAGTTATGAAATTCAAGAGGTTATCCTATCATATATATGGCGGGGAGCCCCGATTGGTTGGGTGTGTGAGCGAAAGGGCACTGTGAGCCTGGGGTGCCAATAAAAAGGGAGCATGTGACATGTGTCAGATCGGCCGCTGTGTTGGTAACAGATAATCTCAAATAATGTTATTGGCAATTGTTATTGTTTATATATTTCTCACAGATACCTTGTTACCAGCGACTCCTTCATAACCATAGCCTACAGATATAGGATGATATCTCAACTGTACGTGGAATATATGTAATGATCCACGGTATCTCATGGCATGTACTTTCTAGAAGCTACACTTGGACATTTAACAAAAACCTGTAGTCAAAACAGTGTGTTTATTTTAACATACCAATAGTGCTTACGATTTCCTCATGTTTTCCCATGATTTCTCTTTGTATTCTTTATTGAGATATTTCTTGTGCTACTTATCATAAAGAACATGGTATTCTGCACCGCTATAATCAGACGTTCCACCATCTTGCCTGTGATATTTGACGCACAAGTCTGAATACAAAAATAGCAGCGAAACGTTGGGTGTAAAAAACGCAGTGAATAAACGCTATAGTGTGACTAGCTCTTTACAGTGGTGTAAAATGTGTTTTAACTTATACTGGATTTAGCAAACAAACCATGCAGGCAAGGTAACAAACAAACAACACAGCAACCCTGCTTGTGTTAAAAATACCCCTTTCAGGTTTTAACTTTTTGCATACGCGTGTTCCTGGTCCTTTTACAAACTGTACCCAACAATAATGATACACTAAATTACTTTACAGAAATAGTAAAAATACAACCCTTCTAACTCTAGCACAGTAAAACATGGCTTGTAGAACTAACCTGGTCATTGATAACAGTTATGCTTATAGTTCCAGTCTACAAGTTTTCCATGGGTGTTTAAGCATATATAAATGCATTTGCATTTTTGATATTGTATTAAGGAAAGCCTTTGCATTTTGTTTTTGCCACAACACAGCCACCTTTGTCTTCATGTTTTGTGGCTGTTCTGTACAATGGACCCTGGTATGACTACTTCATATACCACAATGCCCAATCCATTCTCCAAGCACTGTACATCATCTGAGGAGAAAATCTATTTTTTCAGATATTGTATCAGTTCTGTCGATTCTACAAGTAAAAAGGAGCTATGAAACATGAATGTTTATCGTCGACAGCCAGCTGCCTCACAGGGTGCTTCTGTAGCAGCTCTCAACCCTACAAGGTGGCTGTCACTGAGGCGAATTGGCCACTCTTGAAAAACTGGTTAACCAATTTCTTTTTATGCCTATTCTGTAGTTCAGTTTCTATGGAAGAGCAGAGGTCATACCTATTAGATTACAAATGCTCCCCCGAACCAGAAGTGAAAATGAATCATTTGTAGGATCAAAACAAAAACTAGCCTAACTTACAGACCTCATAATCACAAAGGTGTTGTATTAAATCAGACTGTCATATTATAGCCAAATGCAATCCCAAATGTGTATAGACTAGAAGTGTATAATTAAAGTTTTATGAAGGTTGGTGCAAAATTAAGGTTATCATGTTCACCATGAAGAGGGTTACATACAGACTGATGGATGGATTTCAGTTTTAAATTGAAATGCTCTTTGAAATTCAACTAGGACTTTGTTTTATTACGGGGTAGTCTATTCACAAAGCACTATCGTATTCCTTCAGCTTTAAGATGCCCTTGAATTTAAGTTAGAGCCCAAATTTCGAAGCCCGTTTTTTGGGATGGAACCACATAACAGTCTTGTGTTTTGATTGGTCCATGTCTGTCACATGAATATGCCGTCACACGAGTGGAAAAGCTTGCAGGCATTTTTAACATTCCGATCAGAGAAAGAGAGCGAGAGATCTACTTTCCACAACCTTTCAATTAAAATATAACATGGTATTTTGCTGTACTAATATAACAAACTATGGGTTATTACTTTATAAGAATTATCATGTTATGCATGAATGTAAGAATTGTGTTTTTCTGTAGTGGTGTACATTTTTTTGTCAAATAGCATATATTGATAACCGTTTGCACAATGTATTTTAATATCAAATATATACACTATTGCAGTTTTGCTTCAGGATACATTAGTTTATCTCTAATGTAATCACAGCTTTAAATATAGACTGCTCCTGTTTTCACTTACGCCCCAAATTCTGTGCCGCTTTGCTTTTGATAATGTCCCAAATTCTGTGCCGCTTTGCTTTTGATAATGTCCCAAATTCTGGACCGATTTGCTTTTGATAATGTCCCAAATTCTGGACCGATTTGGTTTGCAGATAACGTCCCAAATTCCGGGCCGGTCTGATAATGTCCCAAATTCTGCCCTGGACTGGATGCCAGACAATTCATTCCCAGGGTTAGAAGGATTTGGTCATCTAGAAAGGGGGCTGATACACTAAATCAACGACCCTGCAGATTGAAGGAATTGTTGCACTAGTTAACCAAGGGGTCATGATTGATGGTACAAAAGGGGGCATAGCAAAGTGATATGTTCCTTGTTATGGTTTACCTGAACTGGAAGGAAAGACATGTGTTATTATTGTGAGTATTTTGTTTGTTTTGTCATTATTAAATATACTGTTTGTTGTTGTTTAGACCGTTAACACGATCAGGAGCTGGCACCAGAGGCCAGCACAAACCCAGACTACACTGCACTTTGTTTTGCGAATAACTGGATTTACACCACAAGCATTTTAGCACTTACTCTGGACTTGCGTTTGTGTTTTGTGTTACATGTGGGTGTATAAGATCGGGACTATTATTTCGGGACCAACCCGTGGATTAAAACAGTGCAGTACACGTCGCTGTTTCACATTGTTAATGTTTACTGCCGTTTTGTCATCAGACTTTGGATTATAAAAATAAACAACATCGATAAACAACATTGCACATTACCATTGTCTGTCTGTCCATTGAACACTGCTGCATTCCTGCACCTGCACACTGTTAACCACTTTGCCACAGTGTTTAAAAGTTTTACTTTTGATATGTGTTTTTTACAATGTCAGACCAAAACCCCAAACCCAACCCCCACCGAAAATGTATAAAAGCACAAAATTAGATATTTGTTTAAGTAGAAAGTTATTTGAACTTCGTAGTTCAGAAATAATGTATTAAGCTCATGGCTTTGCTAATAAAATATTTGGCAAATCTTTTTTGAATCACAGGCCCCGGATTTTTCACTGTGGGCAAATTGCCCTCTTCATAGATTTATGGAGAGGGCCATTTTCCTGAAAGTTGTCAATAGTGGAAGATACAGGCCAGGGAGTGTTGGACTTTTGGCTGTAAGTCTGACATTCTGGGTTGTTGGCCCAATGCCAGCATCCCCAAGCAGGGAGAGCTTTCTATTGCGTTCCTTATCAGAAGACTGCAGAGGAGAGTAAATAACTGGGGCCTCATAACTGTAACTACAAATATTAAGGAAAATGAGCAGAGATTATGAACTCCTTACTCTTACTTTTATAAAGTCTGTAGGAGGAAAGAAAAATTAGAGAAGAAAAAAAAAATAGATGCAGTAAATTAAAAAACTCCTCAAAAGTATAAAAGAGCAACACATATTCACATAGATGCCATTTTCATTTGCTGGACCCGACTTTATTTAACATATATATCTCAGCCAAGCCCGGATTAACAAATGTGCACTAGGTGCACTTGCACAGGGCCCCCTGCTCCAAAAAAAACAAAAAAAAAACACAATACGCATTCAAGCACCTTTCCATTTTAGTTTAGTTATGCACTTCAATCCAGTTTAGTTATGCGCGTGAAAATAAAAATGAAGGCACTTTGTATTGTGATATTTTGAAACAATTGTGGGTGGCCCTGGATAAGGTCTGCTAATAAATAAATAAAATAATAATAATAATAATAATAATAATAATAATAATAATACTCTTAAATACTAGTCTTGATATTAGAAATGTACAGCATGAACAGTATTTCAAATGAGAGATATGTACATATATAAATAACATGATTAGTGTGTGTAGAAACTCCACCACTCCCCCTGATTGTGGATCTGATCCATTGCTCTGATGGCTGCTGTTTCCTCTATAAAGCAACATTTTGTGAACCTGCTGTTTTTATTGAAGCCTTTGTCTTTGGCTCTAGGGAACAAACAAATGTAATCAAAACCACAAAATTGTCACCACATTTCAGCCTGTCTGACCTCATTTGCAGTACCGTCTAAATGCAAAGCCCCTAGAAGCTGTAGAGAGGAATTACAGTACATAACATCAATCATATTATAATAAATACAATAGTAAGCTAAGTAAACCAAGCTGTTTGTTAAAAAGAAAAAAGAAATAATTCAAAAGGTCATGATTTGCCAAAAAATGCAAGGTAACTGTCAATTTATGAAAATGTGAACTATTGTGCCATTCTTTCCTCCTGAAGTACATTTCATGATGTTTTAAGCAGGTTTTCAGGCATGCAGGTATAATTGATGACATTGCCACAAACTCCTGCAGCTCATGTGAGATGTAGAACAGATATTTTCTATGAAATGTTACCAATGTCACAACCGTAACTGATGTAAATGAAAGAAACTCCACTGACAAGTTCACAACATAGTTGTTATGTTTCAGATAATTTTTTAGCCAATTGCAATCTTACACCTGACATGAGTTATATGATATAGTAACTAATTATACTTAGTTACTATACCATTTCTAACTGTGGTAGCCCTGCAGCCCTTTAGACACATCTGTGAGGCAGGCTGTACGGGTGAATCCTGTTTGCTCTTTGCTCATCTTTTAAACAGGAAATTCATAAAGAAGAACATGAACAAGACGAGAGCTGGGTGGACCCATCTTTTCTGTTCAAAGTTTATAGTATGCACAACTTGACCATTAACTGCACGAATTTCAGTGCTTATGAGTACAGGTTTTATAACACATCAAATCAGTTTGCATTTGTTGTTTTGCATCTTGAGGCGGGACACTTTTTGTCATCTGTGAAAAAACTGTGCTCACCATGTAGTTTCAAAGATAGATAGGTGACCATAAATATTGATGCAATCAGTGCATATAAGTTCAAGTTTTGAATGAGAACCCTAAAAAATTACTGGTCCAATGTCACAAGTGTTTTTTGGGAAATATAACAGTATAGGTGTACATTCAAAGACAATACATTAATCAAATAAGATGTGTCATTAAACGTTTTACAATGGCTGTTACAACAGTCACTGTATGTCACATTGCATCTTTACATTTACTATTGACACACAACCTCACAGGAATCTGCTGTTCTCTGTTGCTTATAGGCGAGAACACTGCCCTTTTGTTACATGTACAGTATATTGCTGACTCAAATTTAAAACTAACATAGATGTTTTTGGGATGTGACAGATGAGGTTTCAAATGAGATAGAGTACTGTAGGTGAAATATTTTGTAAGCTGACAGGTGCAAGATTTGTCTTAAATACAGAAGCCAGGTTCCAGAAGATTATATCATTAGATATAAGCTGTAGCAGACAGGGAATACATGTGATTCAAGAAAAAATGAAGGAAAAAGATTAACAGAGCTGAGGTTTTTGACAAAAGAAATATGTGCACAGCAGGGAAAAAAAGGCGCTTGCATAGCACACAATGTTTAGTTGCGGTTATACTCTGTGCATACTTTTACTACGTTTGATGTTTATTCGAAATAAAGGGCTACACCCTCACTCTCAATACACCCATGGACCTTGCCCCATCCGACCTTTAGAAAGGCCCCGTCACTAGTCATCTGTGAAGGTGAAACAGCACTGAAGTAGTCTGAATTGCGAGCACCTTTTCACCAATATATAACCTTGTAAATATATTGAAGCAGTAAACAAGGCTTGAAGTATAATTTAACCACGGATGTGCCATCAGGGCCTTCAAGGTATTCTCTGACCAGACAGTGCAAACTAAACAGTCAAGAGCAATCAATTTACAGTGCTTGCTCATATGCTGCGAAACGTATTCTAATGTTTTCCTGAAGGGTCTGCGACACGATCAACCAATAGCAGATCTGCATTTTGTCTAAGTGAGGTGTGACATAAACAGTTGAAAGTATTCTCTGCCTCGGCTGAAGGTCTTGAGCAAGTTTAACCAAGGGGAGAGTCAAAGATCTGCCCCTTGTTATGCAGGTGTCCAATCATGAGTGAGCAGAAGCGGGACATAAATTTGCTAGGGTAAGTGGTGTAAAAATAGCTGAATTTTGCGTGATTTTGCTTTTTACCCATTTTTTTTAATGTCATCAAACAACAGAGACATCATAATCGATTTGGTTATGAATCAATTTTCAAGAAGAACTTTCTCAGAAAAATTGAAGATTGTTAAGAAAGGTAGGTACACAGCACACAAATCTGAACTGTCACAGGAAGGGGAAGGGATATACTTGCCACTTCTAAAATTCAAATTATGAAAGGTATCCATGGCTTACTGGTAGCTGACAATTAAAAACATTATACTGCTGGAACTGTCTTTTGTTCAGTACAGAAAACGTGATATGGGACAGCACTGGCTACAGCAATCTAGGATGTCTAACAATGTCAGCACAAAAACATGACCGTTCACAAAGTCACTTGCGAGCCACTGCAACAGCCAAAACTTTTGGACAAACACAGATTGATGTTCCACTGGATGAGCAGAAGTGTATTGATGCAATACATCACAATGAGCAAGTAAGAAAAAATCGTGAGATTCTTAAACGCTTAATTGATTCTGTTGTTTATCTTGGCAAGCAAGAACCAATTCCTCAAATAGAGGTAATTATGTGGAATTACTTTGTCTGATTTCTGACTAAGACAGCATGTTAAGCAGTCAATTGTCAAAAGCCACAGTATTCTCGGGTCCCTCTAAAAAGATTCAGAATGGGTGGGGGCAGGCGGATGTTGAGTCTGCTCACCCAGTAGATTTTGTCAAGACACGCCATTTAATTTAACCGTACAGTTCATGAAGTACATACTGTACTTGTATTTATCAATGCTAAACATTACTACAATTCTGCCCTTTACCTGACTACGACCCTAAGGACAATATGAAGGTAATTTGTGTAAAACTTAAGTAAGTTTGGATATTATTGTTTTCTCATGATTATGTAGCAGAACACCGTAGCTCATTAAGTTATATGAGTGTTCCTTTAGTTTTTAAATGTAATAACACAAGAACATACGAAAAAATATGAAGAAAAGGAGATATTTTGAAAATTACTCCGCATTGATGACATGGCTTAGTAAACCATTCCACACACTCACCATTATACAGCATGTGTAAAAATGGGGCTCTTCCCCCAGTTTCCCACTGTGGCTCCTGGTTCTGTTCTCTGTGTTGTGCTTAAAATTTCAGCTAGGATTAACTTTGCCAACTCCTCTTAGGATCTTAAAATCCTCAATCAAGTCTCCCATTATCCCTCTTCGGATTATATTTCCCTCAACCTATCTTCATAGCTCATGCCTGTTAGCCCTTGGATTATTCTGGACTGTATCCAAAGCAGCAATGTCTGTTTTGTTGAAAATTCAATAAACTTAAATTAATTTTCCCAGACTATGCCTGGACTTAAAATGTTACCTCAAGAATGAAATTTGTCTACATTTCATTAGATTATTGTCTTTGTTCAGTGTATTTTGATCAGCCCACATTTCTTACCATTACACATGTAGTTTTCCACCATTTTCATCAAAGTTTCTGGGACTCCCTAGTGGCGCATCCAATTTTTGCTCTGCGTGGAGTGCAGGATGCGCCCTATAGCCTGGACGTTGCCAGTTCGTGTCCAGGCTATTCCACTGCCGACCGTGGACGAGAGCTTCCAAGGGGCGGCACACAATTGGCTGAGCGCTACCCAGGGGGGGTGGCTTAGGTCGGCCTGTGTGTCCTTGCTCACCACGCACCAGTGACCCCTGTAGTCTGGCCGGATTTCTGTGGGTTTGCCTGTAAGCTGCCCAGAGCTACATTGTCCTCTGACGCTGTAGCTCTGAGGTGGATCTGCAGTGTGAAAAGAAGGGGTTGGCTGATGGCTTTGGAGGACAGCCTGTGTTCATCTTCGCCGCTCCCGAGTCAGCGCGGGGGTGGTAGCGGTGAGCTGAGCCTAAAAATAATTGGCTATTCTAAATTGGGAGAAAATGATAAAAATAAAAAAATTGCTGACTACTAAATTAAGAAAAAAAAAGTACCAACCCTTTATATCAGCAACATTTTCATTGAGTCTGATGACCCAATGCAACATTAATTTGCAATCTGAATTTTAATAAATGGCAAATGCCTAGCAAACACTAATCACAAGTAATAAAAATCAGCTAGGAAGAACAGTATCCTCAAGATAGAAAAACAGAATCAGATTTAGACTTGTCTTTTTATGGCAAGGCATTTCAGACTTCTAGAGCATGGTAACATAACACCCTTTTAGCATATAACTCTAGGAATATACATTACGAAGTTTGCATTGTGTGAACACTTAGTGTGCAAGGTATGTCAAGTCAAGGCCATGTATGTTTAAAAAGTACACAGAGACCAGATATTGAGTTTCAGAACTTGATTGGATTTTAATCAGAAGCAAATACAGATTCTGAGACAAATAATATGGCAAAAATATTCTCAGCAAATAAAACAGATTGAAAATTGAATTTAATAAACCAAAGCGGAAGTAGGCAAAGACTACATTGGCCTTAGGAGCAATAGGGCAGCACAAAAGTGAGCCCGAAACAGCGAGCCCTGGTGACCAAGAAACAGCCAGATGATGTTGGAGAGGCGTTGGAGAGACCTGGTAAGTTTTAGCACAATATAAAGGGTTGAAAGAGTATTATAAACTGTGGGTTTTCATGCCTCATGTTCTTTAGGTCCACTGCAAACCTTTAAGGTCAACTAAACAGTAGAGTGTGTGTAACAAGTGTGTTTTATTTCTATCCTAGATGAGATAAATAATATGACCTTGAAATTTGATCAGAAGTTGAGGGTCCACTAACTTTTCCATGTTTTTTTTTTTTTTACATTTTTTAAATGCCGCAAATACTGTCATGTACAGGGGCTCCCTCCACTGGAGGAGCTGAGCTTGGCATTATACTGATATTGATGATGGTATTAAGGTCAACTACCTGTATTTCTATATCGATAAGCTTTTAACCTAGCAAGTCCTGCTATATATATATATATATATATATATATATATATATATATATATATATATATATATATATATATATATATATATATACACACACACACACACACACACACACACACACACTGTGTACACGTAGTTATATACGTGACTTAATAAATTTAAATATGTTTCCTGAAAACAGCATTTCTCAATATAGGTTTAGCAAAGATGCTGATAAATTAAAAACAATATAACTAACTCTATATTATAAATACTATTATAATACTAATACTAGATAAGAGCACACAAGCAACGTGTACTGACATAGATCATTACATTGCTAATGACCAAAATATGCCACGCTGGGAAAAACAAATCCTGGTTTAAATAAAGCCAGTGAATGATGCAGAATGATCTAGCTTTTTTGACCAATGACACTGGATCAGAATCAGAATGTTTTATTCGAAGATTACAGTGGAGGTGGGTGCTTCTTTACCTGCTCCTGCGAGTGAGTTTCCTTCTTCTGCCTCACTGTTTAAACTGCACCCGGTGCAAGTAGGAGGGTCCATATACACAGAATGACGTCGCTTGCCAAGTCTCTTGCAGACTCTCTCACTCTGTTTTTATCAGTGCTTTGTCAGAAAGCAACAAAATCAGAAATCTAAAGTTTAAGGTAGATTGTGAAAAAATAACAAGAAAAGCTGTTTTGAGGTTACGGTTTTGGTGTTCTGTTATCATTCGCAGTTTGGATTACGACGAATATTGGGATACACAGCTGTATACTTCTGCGCTGGGAACTGTCACAACTGAAACTAGTGGATGTATGGAAACAGAAAATTATAATTAATACTCTGGGAGACATCGTAAAAAAAACAACAAGAATTTCCCTTTGGCTGCCCAGTAACACATCCACCTGACCAAGCTAAATGTAGAGGTAAGAAGTATAGTAAACGTGCCGAATTTGACTGTAGTCTGTGTACAATTTAAATACGTAGTAATCAAGTTTAACTTAAGCAAGTCATACAGACCATCTTGCTCAGGTTGCAACTAGTCTGGAATTAAATAGACCTGTAATAAACAGCAAATTGAATTCCTAGCACCGTGTTTTTTTTTATTTTTTTTTGTTTGTTTGTTTTTTTGTTTGGATCACAGCGCTTTATTATAAAAACGGTGCAGTAGTACTAATGTTATGTCATTAGAGCGTCTAACTTCAGTTGTTCGGCAGAAATATGACATTGAGAAGGGTCACAATGTTACAGCAAATTGTGACATATTTTACAGACAGAAACTGCAGGGCAATTTAAAAGGTTTGTAGGAAAAAGCAGTGCATCGCTGGCTGTAGACAGACAAGCGCCGATAGTTGCATATATTATTAAACCCTGTAGTAACTATGCTTGCTTTGGTGGAAAAGGATATAGTCCTAGCATAAATACTGTAGCTCACAAAAATGCATTTAATTAAAACATTTTTAACTACAAGTCCCTACATTTTACATACATTTTCTACAATTTTGATATGGGTGAATGAATCCTGACATGGCTACCCACACGCACTTGCAGTATGGGCTAGGTGGCATCGTCGACTTTAATAAAAACTGTATTTTAGTGCAATTTGACTAAAGCAGAATCCATTAACTTGACAGTGATGTATGTACTCACCTCCGGCACCTTGGCCAGATATGTATCTTGATCGTTCTTAATGTGGTGTAAAGCTTGTACATTATTGAAATCAATTTTAAAATGACATTTGCTACGTTTTTTTTTTTTTTTTTTTTTTTTTTTTTTGTACCGTGATTTTGTTAGTGAAGGTGGATAGTTGTTAAAAGTTAAACCTTTACTTGTTACAAATAAAACTGTTGGTTTCTTTATGTTTGTTTAAATAAGGGCAATATAATCTGACACGCTGTGGCAGATGTTGATATTAATAATGTTGTAGCAGAGACAGATACTTAGAGTACTAATTATGGCCTGCAAGAATATACTTTATAACCCACTTAATATTCATATACAGTATCCTAACTATAGCGCCCTTGTTTCATACAGTTAACGAAAAATGATATTACTGACGACGCAGCACTGTCGTACAAACTGGTGACTCAATATGAAAACATTTATCAACACAGGTATCTAATATTTGGATATGCTGCAGCTTTAAGAACCTCCGAATTTCTCGGTAATGTCGCAGCACAGTTCTATCAACAAGGGCCTTAAAGTCCAGAGTGACTGTAGAACCGAGCCAATCGGTAGGTGGCGTGATAAACTTTTCGTGACACAATTAAGTTTTGGCCAATGGTTGCAGTCAGGAGGTGAGCTACTGAAAGAGTGCTGTAAAAAAAAACAAAAAAAAAAAAACAACAACACGTGATTTATTTTAAAGAGGCAAGCAGCTTATTGTTGAAGTTGGGAGCTTTATCCAGTGAATGCAAGATAGTTGCGTTGCAGATCATATCTGGCATGTACTCATTCGGAAGCGTTTACAGTAGGCAACAGTACTTAATTAGTTAACTCATTGAATGTTGGTAGCAATTGCGAATTACCAGACACTGCGCTGAGACAGAACGATTTTTAAAATAGATTAGGCTGTCTCTTTAGACTAGATTTTAAGTAGTTTTGTCTAATCGTACTAATTATAATGTTATATAAGTTATGCTTTAGATATTTGATATATAATATGTTCTCAAACAAAAAGCCCATGATTACGTACCATTAAGCACTAAAGTATAATTAGTGGATGTTTACTGCAGTCTTTCATAGTTCACTCACTGATTGTTTTTGCAAAATGTTGTAGAGAATGTGTTTAACACTGACATACAGTATAATAAGCTTTCCGAAATATGTAGACTATTTACAAACATTTGGCATGCCACACATTTAATTCTTCACTGTTGGCAAAACTATATAATTAAAAATGTAAATTGAGGCGACTGGTTACAGCCTCTCGCCGGGTTAGAAATGTATTACTACTAGTAACAAATGTTTATGTCAGTTTGTGAAATATACTGTCACGCATGATCAAGTAAATATACACTGTACTCATGGGTCTAAAACAAATTAGAACTCAAAGTATGATCTGCCTTAAACTAATTGAGATTTTCTGTTTGATTACTGTTTGATATTACATTTTCTATCTTGAAAGGTCTATACTGTATAACCACTGCTATATATTTATTTATTCCTTGTATTTTGACAAATTAGGTATACCCATGAAACAACTATGGAGACCAAAAGACACCAACACTTCCTTGAAACAATAAACAATGAGAGAAGGTGGGGTCAGGTGCCTCAATCAATGGAGAACAGCTGTTCTTTGGATGGGAATCAGACCGAAGATAGTGCATTGATGGACAGCCTAAATGTCACAACTACTGGCTTCAAGGAAAAGGGTGGAAAAAAGTCAGAAGAGGCTCTGGCTTTTCAGCATTCGAATCAGAAATTTGTTTTCCCAGCTTTAAATAACAACACAAATATTAAGCTGGAGACAGACTCCAAAGAACTTTCCAAAACTGTGGCTGAGTCTATGGGCTTGTATATGGACTCTGTAAGAGATATAGATTATAGTTTCAGCCAACAGAATCAACAAGGACATTCAAGCCCTTTGAAGGGTTATCCAAACAGTGGGCAGCTGGTTTATAAAAGCGAAGAGAATCTGTCTGCGTCAGCTACGAGCTCCAAAATTAACACTTTGGGTTCACTTATCTCATCCCCTTACTCTGCAATCTCCAACCTTTCTAATAGTAATTCTATGGAATGCTCAGCCAGCAGCCCAGCCAGCACCAGCAATATGGCTGCTTCTGTTTATAGTCCCCAGAACACAAAGGCCTCTATTTCCAGCCCTGTCAGTAACAATCTGGTGTCTTCAACCACCAGCCCTCTTGTGGATCCTTCCACTACTGTGAGCAGCCCCATTGACTACAGCTCTGGGGTATCAAACCTTGGTAATGTACATGCAAGAAACTCTGCTGCTTGTAGCCCAACAAATACCAGTAATATGGGCTCTCCACTTTCAAGTCCTCTCAATACCATGAGATCGCCCATCTCAAGTCCCCAAAGTATGTGCAGTGTGAAATCTCCTGCCTCGAGCTCTGCTAACATGAGATCTTCTGTACCAAGCCCTATTGGTAAAAACATTAACAATAACAATATGAGATCCTCCATTTCAAGTCCTTCAGCTGTGGCAAACATGTCAGTAGTGAGCCCTCCATATAGCTCGACAGGGTTTCCCATCTCCAGCCCTGTTGGTGGACTTGGTCTGGTTCAGAATGATATTAACAGCCCAGGTGACAGAGACCAGGATATGAAAAGGTTTGAATTTCCAAAGGTTGAAAAAACAGATGGTGAAATATATAGTTGTGGGTTAGACGTGATGGGCAAATTCATAAAAAATGAACCTGGCACTGGTTTTGGTAACATGTGTCTCTTAAGTGACAACAGGCCAAACCTACCCAGTCCTCATTTTGTCACACATATTAAGAATGAATCAGATAAAGGCTCATCTTGCCTGAATGCTCACTATAACGGACAGCAGCAACCTTTAATTCCCTTCCCTGTTTCAGAAACCACTTACTTGTCTTTGAGGGACAATGTAGACGAATACAGCCTTTCTGGGATTTTAGGACCACCTGTTGCTTCATTAAATGACAATTACGAACATGAGGCATTTTCTAACAATGTCCTGCCTAAGAGAATTAAACAGGAGCCTGCAGATGGCTGCTATTACCAAGAGAATAATAACATGCCGACATCAGCTATTGTTGGAGTTAATTCAAGTGGACATTCATATCATTACCAGATTGGAGCGCAAGGAGCAATGTCTTTTTCACAACCTGACGCGAGAGACCAATCAAACCCTCCTCTCAATCGAATTTCAATGGGTACGGCTGTGATGGAGGCATGGAAGTCTCACCCTGGCCTATCGCAAGGCTCTCTGCCATCAAGAGGCGATGGCTATCTGCTGCAAAGATGTTTTCCAGAAAACATGAGGTGAGGGAAAATAGTTTTACATTATGCTATTGAAAATATGCATTGACCTGAACCTTGCACATGATAACATAAGATATAGTCTTCTACTTGTCTTACTTATAAGCTTTACTTTATAATTTGATTGAGCGTTTTAAAAATATGTATGAGTAACATTTGAGCCTTAAAACATGACTTATTTTAATTTATTTCAGAATAGACACTGAGTGCTACAGAGAATTAATAATGGAGGATATTGGTCTTGTGTCAGAGTACTCTTAAAGCAAGCTTTGTTCACAGGTAAACAGCTGGTCACCCGGGAACAAAATATACCAGAAATTCTTTGCACATCTTTAGACTATAAACATCTTTCACTCACTGTTCTATAGCTAAATTAATTTTATAACTGGGGCTATGGGATGTATTCATTCTAAGAGAATAGGTTTCACAGAAGATATTGTAGTAGTATTATTGCACTTATTGTACACCATACGGTATTTAAATACTAATATTACATTGTAACCCTGTACTGCCCTGTAACACCTATTTTTCTAATTATTCAGGTATTAATAGAGTGCTGGTTATGGTGAACGTTTTTTTGTTAATTTTAAATGTAAAATGGCAGATGCTCCTGTTGCTGTCATTTCTAGATCTTGGTAAATTTAATGAGTGGGTGGATACTGTACAATTACATGCAACATGACTGCAAGTTGTTTTGTTTTTTTTGTTTGTTTGTTTTGTTTGTTTTACTTTATTATACACGTGGAAATAGGAGCTGTTTGGAAATTGGTGTGTAAATTAGTATAATGTGGTAAATTACAAATCAGGCTGTGGGAGTATTCAACCATGAGAACATGTTCAGTTTTTTGTATGCAAATGTTTTCCTTTATAAAAAAAAAAAAATCAACTTTAATTAGATCAGTATTTGATGCGATAGTTGTGATAAGAAATGTTTTTTAAAAGTAAGGTAACAGGTAAATGCATCACAGAAGGTAATATACCTGCTACTAAAGAAAGCTGGATATCTTTATAGCTTAAATTGTTATAAAAACATGTAGTGTGAGCTGCAGAGCCTTTAGGACTTTTAATGCCGATTAAGTTTTATCTGCCTAAAAGCAAGTAAGAAAGAAGAAAGTCATCAGACTCTTCTTAATTACAGTGAATTGCATTTTACATGGTACACATGGAGTACTCTGTAGAATGTCATTGCTTTTATTATAATACAAAGAGTAGCAACTGAATTACAGCCTTTTAGTTGATGGATTTTGACTGTGGATCCCTATTGCAACTGCTAAGTTTAATGTAATGGGTTTTTTTTTTCTTTTTTTTTAACCACAGGTAAAGGTAATTGCTTTAATGCTAAAATAAATGCTTTAGCATAGACCTTAAATCAGAGAATGACATGGTGCTTTGGCTATCCTGCTTGCAAAGGGGGATACACCCTCCTCAGTTGTAAGGTGTCCCTGTGAATGTCTGCAGTGTGTTTGGTAGTAGATTGGTTGTTTCTCATCAAAAATACTGGTATGACAAACTATGTTTACAAAGACGATGGCTTGTTAATATTAGTTTTGGCAAAACACTCATGTTGAGAAAGCAATTCAACTTTTTACAAGAGCTGTTGTTTATGAAGCACTTTACTTGGAATAAAGAATTGTTGGTTCATTTAGCCGATAAAGGTGTTGGAACTCAAAACACAAATTCAAGCAGATTAATTTTACAGGACTGCATACATGCCAGTGCAATCTTTCCATCTCACTATTTACATGTTTACCAGTACTGACACTTGTTCAGCTATATAAGACTTCACGGCACTCATTTGAAAAAGCAGGTTTGTCTTCCTTAATATCATATCTGATTTATATGTTTCCATGGGGTCCATCGGATATGTCGTTATACTACATTGTAGTTGCTTTATTAACATCAGGTCATTATAAATGAACAGGTCCATCAGTCTGTCTAAAACACCAAAGTACAGTACTGCATGCATACTATACAAAGACACTGTCATACAGTATTTGGCAATTTACAAAACAGCATTCCACAAAATAGTTCTTACTGTCCTTTTTCAATCTATGACAAAGTAATCCCACCATTTTTTCTTTGCACTCTGAGTGCTTGTTAACCTGTGACAAAAAAGGTGTATAAAAAGACCTGGTAAAGTCATTATATTAATCTATTGCTTTCTTGTTTAACATGGTTAAACTGGGCAATTTGTTTGATGTGAAGTGACAGCATTTTAGGCCCATAATAAAATATGCATTCATCTTTACCATTCAGTTGGTGGCACAATGTGTGAATGACGCATACCAGAGGTCCATTGGTTGATAGAGGGTATCATACCTTACTGTGGCAGATATGGCAGGTTGTATTATATTTTGTTTTGAACCCACCTTTGAATCAGCCTTTTGAAATCTGTTGATGTTTAAAAGTGTATTTTTTTATTGTGTGCTTTGTAGTCATGACAGCTTTGTGACATAGACACACCTTTTAAATTGTTAAACTGGCTGTTGTAGTTAGTTCAAAAGCTTATTTTCAGTGCTGTGTCGAAAAAGTTTGGCTTTGCGGTAAAGGTGATTCATTTCAGTTCTGAAATGTAAGTGAATCCTATCTCATTGACTGTCCCGAGTTGCTGAACTACGGGGACCTTTCGAGTGAAGTATAGCCCTAAAGGTTTATGAGAACTACAAATAGTTGTCAGTAAGTGGGAGTGCACATGCATGCTCAAATGTGTGCTAGCTGAGAGTTTACCCTAGAACAGCCTTATTACACAGATTTGTTGCAAATGGGTATCAAAGACTTCATCTTAGCTAAACATTAAAATGCAACCATTTGTCCTTATCAAGGCTTCTGTATTAATGTAATGTGTCCTAAGTGTGTTCTAGTAAGTGTGGGCTCTCTATGAAGCCTAAACCATGGCCTGCTAGCCCACTGAACTTAGTCTGGCCACATTTAACTTATTCCATCAAAGGAAGTGGACAAACCAGCAGTTAAAAAAACTTAGACTTCAGCACATTCATTGTAGAATCCTGTGTGTTACACATACAACTTAACATACTTTGCGCTGGGACAAGTATTCAAACAAAAACTGCTTACAAATGTATTCCATGCAATACCAAAAAATACCATGTTCATGTTAATTCCTAAATGGCTGTATCAAAAAGCATTCTTATGTCCTTTGTTTATAAGGTAATTTGATGTGATGCTGGGTTTCTTTTAACTCTGGGAGATTTCTTTACTGCAGTATGGTACTAATTATGACTTTTATCAGCTAAATAAAAATCCCAGTGCTATTGAAAATAGACCAAATATGGTTTCTTTTTTACAGTTACATTTGATTGTGGTACCATTGTTTCCTGATTGTCAGAGTGAGGTGCTGCTGTAGTAGTTATGTCAATTAAATCTTTCCTGTAAGTTGTATTCACACAAATGCTGTGTGGAGATGTTTTTGATTCTTGTAAGTATATGAAGTATGGTTATATCCCCAAGTTTATTATTTTTATAGTTTATCCTTTTAATATCTGATTTTCAAATCTTGTTTTATGTCTAATAAACGATAAGCGTAGGCAACTGAATATGCACGTGCGTTCTTTCGTATATATCGTCTAGATTAGCATGTATTAATTGAGCTACAGAACCCTGATTAGAGAGCATTTCTGTCTGTTAGTTGACCACATTGGCAGAGCATAATCTGCAGACGAAGGTGCTACCTTAAAGACAAGCAGTGGTGCATTTTAATGGCTTTCATTTTTGCCGCTGATGTCCTCCAAACCCAATTAAAAAGACAGAAACAATGGTAACCTAAGTTTCTACCAGCCACTGCCTGACACCAACAAGGTTGGGTAATGGGTGATGGTTGATTAGGCTCCAGCCACAATGTATTTAAGGAGGGAGAGGTCCTTTGTTCAGGAGAAGGGAGTTGGGTGAGTGCACACTGTGAGTGTTTGTTGGTATTATAGTTCAAACTTTGAAGGCTAATGCCCAGCCTACAGTACAGTGGGTTGGTCTTTTCTTTGAATCTTTACTTTGGCCTTTGAGCAGGTTGTTTTGTTCATGGTGTTCGTGACCTGTTTTGTTAAACCTTTCTGTTTTGCTCTGTAAGCAGTGTTGGTTTCTTTTTTGTTGTTGTTGATTATTTGTGTGAAATAAATGCATGCCCCAGAGCTTAAAACAGCAGTACTTGAACTCTTCAGTCTCCGCCTGACCACCTTAGACACCTGGCTATCCTGTCACAGTACTGTCAACATTGAGTTTTCAAAATAAGGGAGCTTTTGTAAACTGTAATCTTAGTGACCTAAAGAACATTTTGGTCTTTTTGATAATGATTGTGTTATTTCACAAACTAGAAAATAAGCACTTGCATTAGAACTGAATTTCCTCTTCTTTTGAGTAACATAAATGTTAATAAACCCAACAATAGATTTTAAATACAGTACTGTATCTAAAGTTAAAAAAAAAATAAAAATAAATAAAACCTAAGATAGTGTAGTGGGATGATTTGAAGCACACGTTTAGAATTGTACACATCAGTAACAATAGTAGCCTTTCTGTACATCGTAACAGTGACCATTTTACAGCTGATCTTCGATGAGAGACCACTCTTGCTTACTCCCATGATTTACTGTACCTTCTACTTTAAATGAACGCACAATTGCTGCATATAAACACATATTATCAACCAATCTGAATTTCTAGAGCAATTTTGATGCTGGAATGGCAATAGAAATGCTTATTTTTTACTATTTGTGTGACTTAGACTTTCTTGCAGAATTCTTTGCAATGTGTAAGTCGGTCTACTACAGTGTGCTGAACTAGTCACAACATGCAAAGATCCCTGCTTATGTAACTTTCTTGATCTCCGTTTTTCCTTTGGCAGTGAAAGATGTTATTGAAGCGCTGGTTTTCAGAGTGTCACTGTCTTTGATGATTTTGTGATCTCTCCTCCTTACCACACACGTCATCAGTCTTGCTTCAGTGTCCCACCGTTAAAATCAGTCCTGCGTAGTTTACAGAAGGTGTGTATTTTTCCAACATTGCTTAGGATTATGTGAGAATATGTTGTTGTCCAAGAAGCTTGAAATTTGGATCAATATTTGTTTTGTATTTTACCGGACCAGGGTGGTCGTAGATGGTCAAGTACTGAATGCATGCCTGCCACAGGGCTCCCCTGGGTCCTAAACCCTGTACAGATGGGGATTGCGGTAACTGCAGACTGTACATGCCTTTTGCAGAAATTAAAGGTTTGCTGATGTAAAAAGGTTTACCACTACTTTTATGAGCAAAATACAGGAGAAAATCTGTCCTGGGAGACGTGTCCAAAAAACGGGAGAGTCCTGGCAAATAAGGCAGAATTGACAGGTCTGCATTTGTCACAATTTAGAGTTTTACATATATTTAGAGAACCTATTATTTAGTTGTGAAGAAACTCGACCAGGATATTTTATTACAGAGGTTATTGTGGTTTTAAGAAATTTGACATGCTTTTTGATTCATTTTGTGCTTAGATGTCTTGTCTTGAAAATTGCTCAGCTCTAATGGCTCTTGTTAGAAGAAGGGATAATCCCTAAATGTTATAATCCCAGGCATTGGATTATTTTAAGATTTCTTCTGAATCTGTGCAAATTTGTAACCAGGACCCATTGGTAAACTGTCTTTTTCAAGCTATAGTTCTGCATGCAAGTGCTTATAATGCACTCTTGCAGTATACGACCTTGGGCACCAGTAACAAAACAGTAATTCTATCAAATAATTTCAAAGACTTCATAAACCACAGTATTCTGTTGTTAGTGTAAAGCACTCATGAGTGAATTACTGCCTGAAAGTGTTCCTTTCGTCCACCTATTTTAATTTATAAACTTAAAAGAAAAAGTTGGCATTTTTCGGCCATCAACGTTCACAGTGCTTATATATATATATATATATATATATATATATATATATATATATATATATATATATATATATATATATATATATATATATTATTGTACAGTACACCCTCGCTGTAACAAACCTGTTTGGGTCCAAGCCTTTTGTTTGTTATATTGAGGAGTTCATTATAGCGAAAGGACAATCAAAATGAACGATAAACTGTTGGAGTAAGTAGAATTACATGTACCTGCCCGTCTTGTGTATGCAGTATTCTGCCTTTGCTTTAACCTATTCATTAAAGAATTAAAACACAAAAAGCGAGAAAAAAATAACTAAATCTTAATCCAACATGCAAGAATCCCAAGATGATTTCTTATTCCAAATCAACCCGACATGAAGTGTTGTTGTTTTCTCTTTAATCAGTTTTGCTTTGTCACATGGTTGCTAAAATGTGCTTTTTGACAACCTATATTTCACGACTATATTCAGATATGCCTGATGGTTTTCAAACGATCAATATACTTTCCAGGTTTGTTGCAGCACAAAATGATTTTTCGTTTCGGATGCATAGTTACACAACGCGTGCTTTTTATTAAGACAAAAGAATTGACTTCACTGCGGAGGTGGCATCCCATGTGTACAGACTGGGATGTTGACCGTGTATGTTTATATGATCTTTTTTAGTTGTTTTTCTTTGGGGTCCATGGGCCAGATTCGTAATAATGAAGGGTATTGTAGTGAGGGTGTACTGTATTTGCCTGCACTGAAGGATTTTATGGAGTCCAGATGTTGGACCTGTACTGGGGTTTGGTCGGGACATCAGGGATGTCATCCCTGCTCATCTTGAAAATAGGGGCATGATAAGGGGTGTTTACTATAATCCACAAAGCTAAAACAGGGCATCTCAATTAGCACAGTGGCCTACAACTGCAAGCTGGAGAATTTGTTTAGTTCTGGGCCAGAGTGAAGAGGGTTGCCTCGTAATCCACCAACTCCAGCTCCAGGGGCCTGAGTAAACCCTCTGGATTTGCTTGTTTGCGTAAACATCACAGAGCAATACAGAACATTATACATTTACATTAAAATAGAGTGGCAGGTTTATAATGCAGTTGATCAAAGTCCAATGACCTAGAACGTTTCAAGTACTGGCAGTGTTTACCATGGTACGTTTCTACAGTAATTTTGCTGTGTTAAATAGCCTATGAGTGCTGTAAGCATTTACCTTGCTTTTACATGTTTTTCATAGTCTGTCGTTTGCCAAGTTTGCCCCTGCTTTACCATACTTTCCATTTGCTACAGTTCCATTTCAGAGCTTTTAATAGTATTCCAGTGTTGATATCTTACATGATCAAAGGGGGTATATACTTCTGTATTTGGTGAACAATTAGGCATCTGTAATGACAGGTTGTTTTGCCATTGCATAACAAATACTAATATATAATGCTGTGCATCTGTGATAGGTTGGAATGTAAATTGGGTAATATATTTTAATTAAATGTGGCTGTGTGTTACTAATATAATTTAGGATTCTGGATTACACACTGAATCAACCAGAAAATAAAAGCTATTTAACCTTTATTTTATGACTTTATTTGCCTGCATTTTATGGTTACAACATTATATTGCATAGGTCCTTTAAAAGGGAGAAGAGGCAGATGCCTAGATCTGAGACGTGCATTGCATTGTGGTGATAATAATGTTCCTTGTTTTTGTTTTTTTATCAGGGGAAGGATTTAGGAGTTGAGATTTATTGATTGATCGTAATCGTAGACTCAGGTGTTACACACTAATAAAGGTATTTGCTGAAATATTTGTCTACAGTAGTCATACCTTACAAACTGGATGTGTTTTATTATTTTTTAAAGATTTGTGCTTTGGGGAACTTTTAATTGTTTAATGAGTCTTGGGTTTTTAAAAGGGAAGCTAGGTGAGTTTAATCTATGTTGTGACTATATGAACAGCTTCCTCATAGGGTTGGAACAATAATGGATAATATCGATAATCACTGTCATTTTATTGCATTGAAAAGTTACTAATCATAATTATTGTTCCATGACCCAGTGAAGCATGAAGCGGCTATGCATTGAGCAGTAAGCAGCACTGAACTGTGTGAGGCGTATAACATGATCTGTGTGAGCACTGCATGAGAAGTGAAGTATTGATTTTAAACAGTATGCTTAGGCTTTTAACTTCACATCATGGCTGATGATAATTTGTACACTGACAACATCAAAACACAAATACTGTTGTTTGTAAAAACGCAGGCTCACTAAAATTACTGTAGAAAAGTGGAAGCTTCAACTATTCCACATTTTTTTACTGTTTTTTTTTTTTTTTTTTTTTAATGTAAATTGAATGCAATTGCAGAAAAAACCCAACCATATGGCAAATGTTCAATATGGCCTAAACAACTGTGAGTACTACACTGCAGCCTTTGCATCGCATGGGGAAAAATAAGCAGGTGCATATATATCATATATATATATATAATATATATAATATATATATATATACTATATATATATATATATATATATATATATATATATATATATATATATATTATTAGATATATATATATATATACTATATATATCTCTGTTGCCATGGCTCTACTATTGTAAAAAAAGGGGTAATTGCATAAGTAGAAGAGAGTTAACTTTTAATGGAAGGGTAGGCGGTTTATTTTATTAAACTGTCTGCATACAAGCAGACATGTGCAACTCATGTATGTTCCTAATAGTATACAACTCTGTATACGGACACACACACACAAACCTAGTTTGATTCTCTTAATGGCAGATTCGCCACACAAGTAAAGAAAACAAATGCTTCTAGGTAAAGGTAGCAATTTTGTTTTGTTAATAGATTTTATAGCACTTTTATTATGAAAGTAAACATTCTCGAATTAACATAAATGTTTAACCACGAAAAACATATATGTTGTATTTTATAGGAAAACGACATAATTTATTAATATACAAATTACAGTAGGTGTATTTTTATACTCACATTTGTTCTGGGCACCCACCAGAAATTTAAAAACTCAGCGCATACACTGTCTAGTTTTTTTTTTCTTCTAAACTCAGTGACTTAGGCTGGCGGTTGTCATGCTGCTCAAGTATAAATTTGATAAATTACAATCATTTTAAATATTTTATTTATTCTGCCAATAATCATAAATATCGTGGTCATTTACAGACAATAATCGATAGCTCAAAATGTCATTCTGTAGTTTGGTACAAACACCAATCACAACATGTTTTAGTGCAAATATTTATTGAGAATAATGCAGAGTAGGCACAATTACACTGGAGCATGTTATATATGCGCATTCATTTGGCATCAATCCTAACTTGGTTTGAGGGCTCGCTGCCTGGCCGACTGGACGAGGGGAGCACCCCCAAAAAGAACAAGCAGGTCTCAATGCTGTGAGTAGTACTGGATATCGCACCTGCTAAGATCTGGTTGCGTAGGCAAAAGGATATGGGTTGGGGTTGAAGATCAGGCCATTTCCAGGAGGAGCTGAGGTGGGAACATGGTAGCTACTGAGGGGGTTTGCTGGAAACCCAAAGTGGAGGTAAGAAAAGCAGGTGCTTGCTGCGAGTTTGGAAAGGAAAAGAAAGCAGGGCTTGCTGGACCACTGGAAAGGAGGGAAGAGTGGACAGGAAAGCAGGGTCCTGCTGGGCAGCTGTTTGAGGTATAGAATAGGAAGGGGCTGCGGGGCCTGTTGAAAACCCCCAGCTGAAAAGGCAGAAGGAAGAAAATCATTGGACTGCAAAGGGACCGCTATGTGAATCTGCTCCAGCAGTGGGGGGGAACAGGAACCTGAAAGGTTACAGTTGGAGGTACAGGCGGGTCGTGTTGGACAACAGTGGTGGGCACTGAAACCCCAGGATGGATCGCTGGAGCAGCCGCTACTGACTGTGAAACAGTCTCTGGATCTGAATGCTCGGGAACTGCTGAATGAGCATTTGATTGACAGGTGTTGTAAAGGTCCCACCTTCTGTGTTTTCTGGCGCTTTGTGGCGTTGATGCAGTGGGTGCGGTGCCAGCTGGAAAGCGACGATCTGTGGTGTTGTAATAGCGCCTATGACAGGAAAGATGCTGCAGAGTGGATAGAAATAAATTAAACAAATTCTCCTTACGTGCTGTAAATTTGAAGGGGATGTTGTTGCTATGAAAATAATTCTGGAGCCTGGGGATCATCCAGTCTGTAATGTCAGGAGTTGCGGAGGAACGAGTGGCCAGGCGGGAGCTATGGCGGACAGGAGAGTGAGCCGTTGTTGTGCTGGGTGACAGAGAAAAGACAAGGGATCTTGTGAGGGTTCTGAAGAAGCAGACATCTGGGCAGAAAAGGTTGGACTGGTAAATACCGCTGACCGGAGTTGTCGTGGAGTTTGCCCGGGAGGGCCTGGTTGAGCTGGTTCAACTGGTTGAAGTGGATCTCGCCTCTGGGGAAACGGCAAACAGGTCATTATCCAACAAAACAGATGTGTGCAGGTACGATGAAATCAGAATGCAAATGAGAGGTAAGTGAAGAGGGTATTTATAGTGCTAACAATCTTAATTAGCTAATGTGTAAATTGAATAATTCAATTTGGTGACGCAGAGATTGGTGTCTGACCCTCCAACCCTACTTCCTCACTGACCTAGTCTGGTACTAACACACAGTAAGCAGGCTAATTTGAAAAATATTTTGTACAGTATTATGACCTTCATTACTGTTCTAAATTACTTGTATGCAGGATGCCAAAATCTTGTCTTCCTCCTCTTAGAAAAGGTTACTGTAGAACACTAGAGCCTATCATAGAATTAATTTCAGTGAGATTCGAGAGCATCTTTAGTCGCTACAGTGTTGAACAAAGGGATTGCAATGCACATTATTGCAGTAATCTGTGATGGTTAGTGGGGTGACGGTTATCTGTATACTGCAGGTATTTATTTCGAATTGCGGATGGGACACTGGAGTTGCAGTTGTCAGATTTAGGAGGGAGGTTGGTATATTTTTTAACAACTATTAGCCCAACCAGATTTCATGCAAAAACCACTGTGACCTAGATTTTGGTAACCCTTCAGCTTGTGCTAAGAAGTCATTCTCTATAGCTGGTTTCATCAAAATTGTATTAGCGGTTCTCTAGGATAACCTCATCTACAAACTTTATGCAGTAAGTACTGGAAGGTGGGAAGGAACATCTACTATAAAGTATATACATTGTGTAGGCCACCCTGGCAAGCTAAGTGAGAACTGATTTGACATGAGGTGCCTGCAAGGTGTTTACTTATTTCTTAATGTATTGGTGAACATTGCATTCCTTCATCAGTTGCACACGGAATGTATGGGTATCCCCACTATACCACTGCAACTGTTAATTCTGAGCCCACAGGGCTATATTGTTTACTAGCTGCTGACTTTGTGTTTAAAATACATAGACTTATTCAAGTCTAACGAAACTCATAATAAAACTTATTTTTTTAAAACTGTTATTAAAACACTTGATTGTTATTGTGATTTGTATAAGAACATAAGAACATAAGAAGGTTTACAAACGAGAGGAGGCCATTCGGCCCATCTTGCTCGTTTGGTTGTTAGTAGCTTATTGATCCCAAAATCTCATCAAGCCGCTTCTTGAAGGATCCCAGGGTGTCAGCTTCAACAACATTACTGGGGAGTTGATTCCAGACCCTCACAATTCTCTGTGTAAAAAAGTGCCTCCTATTTTCTGTTCTGAATGCCCCTTTGTCTAATCTCCATTTGTGACCCCTGGTCCTTGTTTCTTTTTTCAGGCTGAAAAAGTCCCTTGGGTCGACACTGTCAATACCTTTTAGAATTTTGAATGCTTGAATTAGGTCGCCACGTAGTCTTCTTTCTTCAAGACTGAACAGATTCAATTCTTTTAGCCTGTCTGCATATGACATGCCTTTTAAGACCGGAATACTTCTGGTCGCTCTTCTTTGCACTCTTTCTAGAGCAGCAATATCTTTTTTATAGCGAGGTGACCAGAACTGAACACAATATTCAAGATGAGGTCTTACTAGTGCATTGTACAGTTTTAACATTACTTCACTTGATTTAAATTCAACACTTTTCACAATGTATCCGAGCATCTTGTTAGCCTTTTTTATAGCTTCCCCACATTGTCTAGATGAAGACATTTCTGAGTCAACAAAAACTCCTAGGTCTTTTTCATAGATTCCTTCTCCAATTTCAGTATCTCCCATATGATATTTATAATGTACATTTTTATTTCCTGCGTGCAATACCTTACACTTTTCTCTATTAAATGTCATTTGCCATGTGTCTGCCCAGTTCTGAATCTTGTCTAGATCATTTTGAATGACCTTTGCTGCTGCAACAGTGTTTGCCACAGTGTTTGTATAGGCTAATTGGATATTTTACTGGAAGCTCATTGCTAATAATGTACAGAATAAACTAGTAGATTGCAGAAAGAGATGATGCAAGAACATTTTCTGCCATGGAAAAGATACAAAAATTAAATTTTGTATGATTTGCATGACTCTTGGATAACTTTACCTAAACTAACATTAGGTAGTCCAAGATTACCGCTGTTTGGGATCTGTGAAACCAGCAGTTATGCATATATTTACATTTACGGAATTAACACATGGAATATTATCTTTTTACTATATATATATATATATATATATATATATATATATATATATATATATATATATATATATATAACCATCATTTGGTTTTATTTTAGGAATAAAGGGCGGCTCTGTATAGTGACATCACTGAATAAAGACAGAGTAAAGAGCTGAACATTAGCAAGATATTTTATGTTCCCTGAGGAATGTTATGTCATACATCAGCGTGCAGGCAGGAGACTTTATTCTAATGATATAGCCATATGGATAAAGAAACACTAAAATAGTACCTGTAAACATTTTAAGGGGACTTTAGACTTTTGGAGCAAGTAAGGTGGCAATTGTCATCATGATGTAATCTGGAAGGTAGCCTATATATTACATGGTAATCTCTTTACCCCCAACCCTGCCCCATACTGCAGCTTTGAATCCCTGATCATTTTGGTTGCCTTAAAAATGCAAAAGTAACTGTTACATGCAGGATAACTGTTGTTCAGTTTCACGTTGTCTTCTCGGACAAGCCCTATTCAATATGAGTAGAACGAGGTGCTACACGTGATGGTAGCATCTAAATTGCACTCAGGGTGATTTTTCTGGTCAAGGTCCCTTTCTCACTTTAGGTTGTCCTTTGCAAGGTCAGAGGTCGAAGGGGACACAAAAAAAAAAAAAAAAAAAAAGGCTATCATTTCTGAACTCTGCGTGTCTGAAACCCCCCAGGTGAATTTTTCTAGGAAAATGTGAGACGGACGGGCAGCGGCAGTGGTTGAGTTGGCATGGAATGATCCAGCTCTATTTTGTTACCAAATGTCAATACTGAAAAACAAGCTGTGTCTACTAATCCTGCAGGAAAGCTTCAATTATCAGGGTGCAGTGTGCACTGTGGACTGGGCAAGGGCTGGAGACTGTTCCAAAAGAAAGTGGAGAGTAGGAAAGTGCTATGAAGAATGTCTACCACAGTGGGCTCAAAAACAGGAAAGGTTGATTGAGGTGGCGTTATAGGGAAAGAGAAGACTGTCGACACTAGAAGGCAGAAGACTGCAAACAGTATTGCAGCTATATGAAGTGGCAGTATCAGGGTGGCATACAGTGTGATGGCTGTCTGAAGTTTTACGGAGGGAAAATGCTTCTGTCCACTGTCATAGTTGACTTTATCCTTGCAGTCAGTTTTGTCCCTTATCAAAAACAACTGCAATTTAGCTTGGGACAAATACCTTCCGACTTTATTTCAGATACAGCTTACCAATATAAGTGTAAGTGTGTAAGTAAAACTGCACTGTAATGCTAAAACTGCAGCTAGGGTTGCTGCCATTGACTGTCACATCACAAGAACTGCATTTTCAATTGCAGGCAAGTATTTATAATATGCTATTGCACAAGATTAAATGTCAATGTTTGTTTTTTAATGAACATAGTAAAATAAATAAATAAATAAAACAAGCTGCAGGTATAATCGTGTGAAATTGTACATTAAAACAATATTGCAACAATCTTATGACTGCACATCAGATCAGCAAAGAAGAAGAAACAAAAAGCTGTAGATGGATTTGTTAGGACTTGATCCTGGTGTTGGCATGAAGGGCTGTTTACTTTTCCCAACGGTCTGTTGGGCACAGTAATAAAATGCCAATTATTGTTCATTTGGAATGTTAGTGAAAGTCTGTCCTTAAAAGAGCTGTACAGAAATATCACAGTTATAATGAGACAGGTTGGCAAAGGGTTATCTGCTTGGATGACAAGTTCTTGCTTTTGTTAAATCCTCATGCACAGTTCTATGTGTTGGAGAGTAAGGCAATCACACAGATTGGGTTCTTGCTTTATGATTGTTAAACAATTGTCAATTATCAAGAACAATTCTTGAATTAGTTCATTAGGTTGAATCCTCCCTGTTTTTTGTTTTTTTTGGGGGGGGGTCATTGCCTGCTATCAGGTTTTAGAAGGTACTTTATATAACACAATCTTCTTTTTTTATTAGAATAGTATTAATGAAGCAAATTGCTATTCTGAAAAAAAGTGTCTTTTTTTACTGTTTGCCAGTACTGATCTTTAGGGGACGTTTCTGTCATTTTTCCTGGCAGATATAACTGCTATCATAAGAATGAGATCAGTAAATATTTTAGCAAAAGCCACAGAGAGAAAAGGATTTTTATAATTCAGTGGACAGCCAACATGGCTAATGCTAGGACACCAAAATTTTACTCTACAGGAAAAAAAGGGGTTTATTTATTACCTTGGTGAAATAATAGAGCAATCCTATTTAAAATCAAAGCAGTTGTGTGTTTGTCTTGCTGCCTGTTCAAATGTCATATACTGCATCGGTTCTAACCTGTGTTGACACAGTTGTTATGTTTACCAGGCATGTAAGCTGGCTTGACTAACAGACTGACACATCAGATGCTGGCAGATATGAAATTTATATTAAGCAGAGAAGGTTTGACTTGTTATATCCATTATCTGCCACTGCATAATGTTGTCTATTTTAATGATCGAAACAGTGACAGTTCTTAGTGCTGCTTCCTTTTATTAACTGTACAGTATGCAATATAAAATTCAGTTTAATAAGTTAAATAAAATCTGGTTTATACATTTTAGAGAGGCTGCATTAAGATTTGGCACTGTTTCAATGGCTGAAATAGTTCCCAATGTTTCTCCAGCCCCTAGGTGTTGAGAAAGAATAATGTTTTGTTTATGCCGTTCTCACTTCATGAATAATGTTCTAATTTTAGTTCTACAGTAGTTGGACCTTTACATGAAAAATAATTGGATACTGTTATAATTAAAAATAGATGCATACTGTACGGCTCTTTATTCTGAAACACATACTGTATTCACTACATCACTTTGCAGAAAGAGAAAAAAAACCAAAAGAGTAATGGGATCACAGATTTGTTAAAGCAGGCTGACAATGAAGTACACCCAAGTGTTATCCTTGTTGTTTAGATCAAGGCTGGTTCACACTGGCATACTATTCAGACGGAACGTTACAAAAGCACCTCCTTGCGTTCAAATCATAGATGCTGTGGACGAGTTGGCAGATTTCAGCCTCTCTGCGTCAAATTAGTGACATCACTTGCGTTCAACCAATCACACGCCTTTCTCTTTCCTTTAGAATTTTACAAGCAAAATACAATTTGCCGTTTATTATTTGAAATAAATTATACTTGATGTAGCGGAAAATGTCTAAAGAACTAATAATTAAGTATGTACGGTACCATAAATAAACAGATAAATCAGATTGAAAACTAACAGCTCAGGAATTTAAACCGTGTTTGATGTGTGTGTCTCAGCAGCCAGCGTACAGTGTTTACTGAAAGCAGGATGGTTAAATTGAGCGGGTCAGCTCAACAAACTGAGCGATTGTCAGTGATTTTACCATGAAACTGAATGGTGGCATTTGCTGTCAATCACACAATAATTATTTTTTTGGATCAGCTGTTTATAAAAAAGAGGCGCTGTGGTTAAATAGTTTTTAAGATCAATGCGCCTCCCAAACCTCCAGAAGAGTGTTGTCTTTTTTAAACCAATCAGAATGAACTAACACAGGGAGACGATCGCTCAGTGTGAACTCAGCCTGCGTCCATCTATAGCGTCCGTCTGAATGTGAACCAGCCTTACCTTTGAAGGATTTTCTGTTTCAGTCATCACAGCCTGGTAACTCACATTTAACATAGAAGTACAGCTACAGTGTAGCCATTAACAAGTTCCCCTGCAAAACAGTCTGCCCAAGAACAAAGCATACTAAGTTCCACTTTTATTGTTTCATGTATTTTTAATCCTAAAAAAAAGGAGCATCAAAGAGAAATAAATCTTGTTACCGGTATATGCTGTGCTGCAGAGTAGTATTGCATGCTTTGAAGTATGAAAAGCAGATGCTAGGAAACTTAATTTTCACCATAGCTGCACCAAATGCAGTTGGTTGTTGATTGAGCTCATAATGTAACATCAGTACTATTAGGAGAATGCCCCAGGTTTAGTAATCTTTGGATCTTTGTTTTTACTAGAGAAGACAATGTAGACCAGTTTACCAGTCTATTACTAATCTTATTTATTTATTTATGTATTTATTTTTAGGAATTTAATAATTCAGTTAAATGCAGTTGAATGCAGTTTTCTGCTTACTTATGCCCGGTCAGAATCTTAGTAGAGGTTCACAACCTGGAAGCACCTGCACCTACTACGACTACTAATATCCTGGCCTTGCATGATGCAGCATGATTGCACTTGTCATGTTTTTTTCAGTACACACAATATGAAAATATTTTACAAAACTACACTGTGCACACTGAAAGCAAAAGGGGCCCTTTAGATTCGTATGTCTGATTCAGCAGTTTAGTAAGCTTGTATGTAAAAACCCAGTTTTTTGTATAATTCCATTCAATTGAAAGGCCTTTTTCTTTTAATTTAGTATGCTCCAATTTTGAGTTGGCTTGTAGAAAAAAACTGTCAAATAAGTTTCATTGGGACAAAGCATACATACAGTATGTATGTTCTTTTTACGGGAATGTGAGACTGCTATGGGGTTAATATAATTATAGCAATGAAATATGTTTATTATTGGAAACCAATCCTTATCTAGGCCATTAACCGAATAAAAGATAACAACTGAAAAATCTCAGCGTCAGTATGATTGTGCTGTGTTGGCTCCCAAGGAAAACAAGTTGTAATGTTGTTTAGCAGCTGTTGTGTTATCATACACCAGGAAAGCTATAACTGGTTTTACCAGAAATGCCACACCCCATTCTTGTTAATGTTTAGTTCCCTTTCAAGTATGAATGTAACCATTACCTGATGGGATATAATCTCTTATATCCAAATTACCTGAGCACCATACAAACCATCATATATATTGATTTTCTAGGCATTTTTGCGGGCCCTTAAAAGGGGGGAGCGACTAATACACCGGTGTATCAGATCAGATGTTCCTGGTTCCCACAATAAGCCCCTCCTTTTCAGAGGAGCTCATAATCCTCATCTACCGGGATGGCTGATACCTGTATGTCAGCGCCCGTCCCTCTGGTTCTCCCGGATTTTTTGCACGAGGTGAAATGATCCTGGGAGCACCCAGCAACTACCCTGGCTGTCTCCAGGTCACTGAACGGTTTGTGTAGGGTGCAGAATGCAAATAAGATGGGCCTTGTCCAGTTTCTGGCTGTTGAGGTTTCCTTCACCACCACCTGGTGCATATGCCTAATCTAGCTTTGCTGCAAAAGGATGTTTCATGTACTAATAATCAATGCCACATCACTGCAATGCATTTTACACACGCCTTGGTAGCTACAGTAGCATACTGGTGGCTTACCAGTCCATACTGTTCCACACTCTGTCCAGTGACCACAGGCCCTGGTTGGATGAGCTGAGCCTGGTGAACAACCACCTGCTCCAGTTGGCTAAGTACAATGGTCAGGGCGTTGGGCAGGAGCATGGCTACATTGGTGGCAGCAAGAAGGCAGCTGTGGCTTGCTCAAGCTCAAGTACCTGACTAGGACAAAACGTTGTTACTGGATGCACCTGTAACACCAGGGAATACGTTTAGGCCGGCAGTGGATGAGATGCTAAAATGCTCTCACCAAGGACGTGAGTCTTCGAAGGAGTTGGAATGCTTCCTCCCCAAGCAGAAATCCCCAGCCCGTAAGCCAGCAAAACAGGTGTTCTCATCTCCAAAAGCTTGATTCACTCATCTGCAGCCCCTGCGAGATCTAATGTGCAGAATTGTTTTCATGGTATGCAACATGGAGGCCAGTATAATTCTCGGCACCCTGCTCACAAGCAGCAGCACAGCCGCAGCCCAGGGCCCATTCTGTCAGGTACATCCTTGCGCCAAAACGGGATGGCGGCCCCCGACAAATCATCGACAATGGGCAGCTCAGTCTGTACTTGAGAGTGTGAAGTTTCAAGATGTTACAGTTAGTACGGTCAGGCAACTGGTTCGCTACAGTGGACCTCAAGGACACCTACTTTCACATCCCTATAAGACCCAGTCAAAGGAATTACTTGCGGTTCGCCTTTCAAGGCACCGTATACAAGTTTTGTGTACTGCCTTTCGGCATCTCTCCAACTCCTCACACATTGATGCTATATTGGCCCCTCTGAGACTAAAAGGCATCAGAGTGATCAATTACCTGGACGACTGGCTGATATGTGCAGAGTCACCAGCACAGGCACTGTTGCACACTGGACTGGTCACCAACCACCTCCAAAGGTTAGGCATCATCTACCAGGGCTATCTATCTCAGCATAAGCCTCAATTCTGTAAACATGATTGCCAATCTGTCAGACGACAAGAATCCAGAGGCTAACTGTCTGATTGGAGCTGTTTCAGCCCAATGCAGTGATGATGGTACTGACCTTCCAGACTTCTGGGCCTGATGGCAGCATCATCCCAGATCCTCCCCTTAGGGCTGTTACACATGCACCCTCTCCAAGCCTGGTTCAACCACAAGGTTTGGCACCCTGTCTTAGAATGCCACCACTTACTCACAGTCTCATCACTGTGTGGAGGCTCCCTCGTGGTGAAAACAACCAGCTCATCTGTGCTTGGGCACAGCTCTTGGTAGGTTGGGGCACAAATTTCTGATTTCCATATGAACAAGTCAGTGGAATTGAAGGCCTTCTATCCACCTCCTTTCCAGTCTGAAAGGGAGTTCCAAACGCTGTGCCTGGTTAGGGCACTGACATATTATGTTGACCGCACCCAGAGTTGGTGGCAATCTGAGCAACTGTTTGTTTGCTTCAGGTTTAAGTTCTACGGACAAGCCCTGCCTAAACAGTGGCTGCTGAGTTGGATTGCAGACCCGGTCAGGATTGAATACAATTGGACTTTTGGTGTTAAATGCTGAGGTTACCTTGCAACCTTGCAGCATATACACTGCATGAAGGTTCTCCCTCACTGTACTGTGGAATATATGCCATAGATCCTCAACAGTCCTCAGCCAGAATGCTAAAGGCAGTTATCTTCCTTCTTAACACATCTGCCAGTGCTGCAAGTCCTTCACTTGCGACAGCTTGGGTATTCTATCAGGTAACGGTTACATTTCGTACTTGAAAGGGAACGTTAGGTTATTATTAGAGGTCTAGCTAAATTGTGCTTTTGTGGATTTCGCGGAAATCGTGAAATTGAGGGGTCACCACGAGAATACGATATATCGCTATTTAGCTTCAGAATCACAGATCAAACGAAAGGCTATTGCAGAGGCTGCCAAACAGAACGTAAAACTAACAGCTTTCAGAAAACAAACTTGAAAGTCAGCGCAGACAAAAAGTCCTGTCAGTTGTAACCAAGTGAAAGCAGCACTACAGGTATGATCTAGAACAGCCACCTCGGTTCAAACAACCTGCTGCTGCATACTTTTTAAACGCAGTTCGAATTTTAGACGCGAATTGACATGTTTGCTTTGTTTTGACTGGGCACTAATAAAATAAATTCCTGGATGGGACAAATAACATTACAATGAACATGATGCATATATTGCCTTTATTAAAAAAATGTCCTTGGGTAATTGAGTTTTGGGACTGTTTCTAATTGATTTCCACATCTGTATAACTTGACAAAGCTTTGCTTTACAATTCCAACCAATTCAGTGGATGCAGAATTTGCAGTCTCAATGTATGGGCAAGTCCACACCAGACAGATAATGTCGGCAGCAGCTGCTGGGGGATACTGCATGCTTGCCGTTACAAATGACAGTACTCAGTTTTAGTAAGGAAGCAAGTACCACTTTTGTTAGGCTTTTAGAGTTCTCTGAAATACTGTCTACTTAGGTTTATTTAATGTTTAAACATGTCCGTGAAATGTCAGTGAAATCCTAATTTTATTCCACATTTCGATTGGGCCTTTTCCAGCTACTCCTCTACACCTGAGTATTTTGGTATGAACCTGTAGTGTAATGTCATGAAAGCCGTCAGTTTTCCATGAAGTTGTGCTTGCCGCGAGAAGAGCAACCAAATTAAACCTCTGGTTTTGCATACATTAGAAGACAGATTCGAACTGATTTTCCTCCCACACTTGACTCTCGCAACCCACACACGACTCCAGGACTCACTGTCTTATTGGGCACTCCAACATGTAGTGGTTCTGCTGTTCGGGAGCTATAGTAAACCTACAACTGGTTGCCCACCAATCTCGTGTACAGGGTCTGGCGTTTTTGTTGCACGTTTAATTTTGGAGGCCTTATTGAGAGCGAAAATTTCCGGATGTTGCTAATGCAATTTCCACATCTGTATAACTTGTAACAAAGCTTTGCCTTACACTTCCAACCATTCGCTGCAGTGGATGCAGACAGGAGATATAAGTCTCAATGTAGTTGGCAAGTCGGCAGATTATAACCCATTAGGTAATGGTTACATTTCTGTTTTACTGATCGTTAAGCTATGTGGACAAGAACTTGAACTTTTGATGTGCCTTGTCCGCGCGCCGCATACGTCAATAAACAACTGCATGCATGTGCCGTTACCAAATGACAGCACAGAGTTTTAGTAAGGAAGCAAGTACCACTGTTTTTAGGCTTTTATAGTAAACACAGAAATACTATCTACTTAGGTTTATTTAATGTTTAAACATGTCCGTGAAATGTCAGTGAAATGGAGGTTTTATTCCATACACCTCGCTCACTATACATTTAGAGAGATTTAAGTAGTGACGTATAACTCTCACTTGCAATAGAAACGTAACCATTACCCTTCAAGATCGCTACATTCACTCTCACTGCTGACTCATACGGGGCTCTTAAAGGAGCAGCTTTGATGTAAGTACTCAGGTTATCAGAGATTATACTCCATCAGGTAGTGGTTACATTTCTGTTTCAGGGAGCTAGCTATGTGAGTTTAAAAAGGAAGTTTATAAATCTCTGTAACAGGGTCTTGCTTCTGGGTGTGTGCATTCGCTGCTGAGTGACAGGCAGGAGATCAAGATGGGTTGAAATTGAAATGCCGGCACAGGCACGCAGGATTTATTAACAAACAGAAAGTGAAAG